>NC_079446.1:22386611-22629111 GCF_903798145.1 Danio aesculapii
AATCTTTTGTGATTTTTGTCAGCAATCAAGGATCCTCATATTGTCAGCACATATGACTTTTAGCATTTGAATTTAGGATTGCAAATGGCAAGATAAAAACTCAGAATTGAGGGGAAAGAAAGGAAAAAATATCTTAACCAACAACTGTGACTCTGAAATTCTGACTTTTTTCTTGCAATTCCAAGATATTTTGTGTGTGTCTGTGTGTATGAATTACTCCATAAATGTTGTTTAAACATTCCTGTTGTCACACTACAGACAACTCACAGCTGCGGTTTCCTAGAATTATTAACTAAGTGCACTTTAGTGTAATTAATCCATAACAAGACATTTTGTTTACGAAAATATCAGCTGCATTACGTATTAATGATTCCTTGATGAAATGAATCAAGCAACAAGCAAATATATGTACAATATCCAGCTGCAAAGGTCGTCTTGTGAAGAGAAATCCGTTCTAATTAAGGAAAGAATGGTAGAAAACAGTGTGTTCATTAATGCGGTCCCTTCGGAGGGAGATCTATAGCTCTCTGCACCACGGGGAGAGATCCCGATAATCATTTTATTGCTTTTTTTATTTTTCTTAAGTCTTTGTAGGCTACTAAAATGTGCCATATGGTACTTGTACATAATGATAGCTTAATGAAATAAAAATTGATGCTGTTTTTTATTGCACAGTTGTGTGTGCTTTGCGGCAAGATGCAATATATTAAATAATTCAGATCTTGGGCCCTGTGATAATTGTATGGGTTTTATCTTTATGTTGGAAAGTTTATTGTTTTATTGTACTGTTTTATTTTGTTTGTACAAGCAGTTAAAGCCAGCTTTCAGAGCGCACATTCTCAGAGTTACCACAGACTAATGTGATTTATTTATTTATTTAATATTAAATCTTTTAGTGCAGATTTGAGTTTGTGTAATTGTTTTCAAATCTGGGTGTAGACCAAAATGGGTGAAATTACAATAATGATATTTTTCCTCCATACAGAAGAATGAGTCATATGTATGAATGTATTGATGGATCAAATGAATGAATGAATGAACGAACGAACAAATGAATGAATGAATGAATGAATGAACGAACAAATGAATGAATGAATGAATGAATTCATTTATTGATTCATTGATTCATTCATTCATTCATCCATCCATCCATATACAGAAGAATGTTTTGGATGTATGGTTGTATGTAGGGATGCACCGATACCCCTTTTTTACAAACCGATACGAGTACCAGTATTTTAATTTCCCCACTCGCCGATACCAAGTACCGATACCGATACTTCATAGATTTGGTTTCAATTAAGTTTATTTGTTCTTTTTTTTTTTTTTTTTTTCGTCTGTTGCAAGGATGACACAAAAATCTTTTAACAGAGGGCTGTTCCAAGCCAAAAATATACACACATTGCTGATAACCCTGCAAATCCGTACCTTATCTATTAATGATTAAGCAAGAACATTTAAAGGACTAGTTATCCTGACATGTCTCCACGACTTCACACATTACACTAAGTTTGTGCAGTGTACGTTACCTTATGGAGTCACTCTCTTGGGATTGCATATTGGGGACGCATAAAACTCTGTTATGTGTGATTCTTTCCAAGCCTATCATATTCACGAGTCCTGCCGTTAATTCGCTGGTCAAGTAATCAAAAAGTCAGCTATACTTGATGTTTAACTACGGGTGGGTCGAGGGTAGATAAGATCAATAGCCATAAATGCGCAACGCATAGGCCTACTCTTACTTAAAAAATCATGCAACCATCATCTCACAATGTTTAATAATAATAAATAATCGTATTTTTTATTAAGACAAAAGTGATTTAGCACTGACAAGCCAACTGCAGAGAAACAAAGCAACCATCGCTACAACCACAGTAATCACTTCAGCTCTTCTTTTTTGCACTTGATTAGTATGCGTTTAATGAGTGTACAAGAATGTAACTTGCATCTTTTATTACTGAAGCAGCTCTCTTTCAAAACCGAACGTTTCTTTGTCTGTCTGGCAATATTTCTGCTTTTAATCAAATGAAAAGTTAATTTAGATGAGCCTATATTCGAAAATTACAGTAAAGTAACTGCGACGTGCGGCCACACATTGAATCTGAGGTCTGATCTCATCTCGCTCTTGCTGTCATCCAGACATCGATACGTAGATGCCACACAAGTCAAGTCGCAAAACGGAGGCTGGTACCAGCTGACAAGTTGAATAGCTGAAGCCTTTGCGAAATCTGTCAAAATACAGCACAGAAATTAACAGGCATAAATGTCTTTGAGCCTGTCTGTAGGATATCTGTAAAAACGCGATCAGAGCCAATGTTATGTAGAAGTTGTGTCGCCTAATAATTATATTGAATCTAATGAAATGAAAACCAAAATAAACAATTCATTGGATTTTTCGTTTGATAAAAAATATACGGAAAAGAAAAAAATCAAAGGGTGGCTAGTTTGTATTAATGTGTTTTAATATTAATAAAAATATGCTCAGCCTATTTAAGCTTAACGGTTATATACGCCGCCAATAGGCAAGCCATTCAAAAAATATTATTTTACTGTGTACTGGGTTATGATGTATATTTTACAATAAAAAGTAAATGTAGCATGTCTCACTGTCATTTAAAACATGCAAGTCATAACACACCAGAGGGCCTATAGTCTATGCAGTGTGTAATCTTACAGGGCGGTGCTGGTCAATAGTCTTACTGCGCAACACGTTATTGAACTCCAATATCTCTGAGGGAGATTATGTTACCCAAAAGCCTATATTAACTTGAAAGATTTAAAAAATAAAAGGCGTTTTAATAAAGGAACAACACGCAAATCGCCAACATATAAAACTGGCCCCATGCAGTTTAGCACCTGTGCTGCCAGTGTATGCTGTATAGTGTGTATAGCGCCCTGTCAACTGCTGCTGGTGAGAGAGATAAAGCGCGCGTAAAGAGCTCAAAGCCGGCATATAACCAAAAGCAAGATCATATCATTATAAATATTCCATTAACGATACTTATCGAAATATTTATACATTTACATGCTGTTTATTGAGATTGTGTGATCTGTATTGGCTGTCAGATCTTTACAGAAGCTGTAAACTGACACACGCATGCGGTAACGGCAGTGATGTTCAGCTCTGACTAGATTTTATTTAGCCTGTAGTCTTTAGTTTTCCATTACTTAAAATTTCTTTCATTTTTTTATTTATTTAAAGTTTATATATAAAATGAGCGCTAGCATATTTAGCTGTGAATTAATTTATTATTTTTTTTATATTAAGCAATTATATAAATAATTTAGAATATAGTCACATTATTATAATAACAAAAAGTCAAGTCACTCTCTCTAGCTTACTCTCGCTCTATCTATCCCACTCTATCTATTAAAAACATTCGCATTTGATTATCTTTCAATTTTTTATTAACTTTTCAGCAGGATATATTTAATTTATCAAACAGGACTGGCCTTTCTTTTCTGCAGTTGCATGCAGTGCTGTGTGAAACTGCAGGATCACAGTGACTCACAGTCAGTAGATTTCCCTTCCTCTGACACTGTCGTTTTGTATTGAGTTTATCTCATTTCTCCAGTAGCGTGTCGGGGTTTAGCGTCATGAACTGACCTGTCAGAGGCGCAGGGGGTGTTTTTGGAGCAGGACATGAAGAGCAGGATATGGTGGGACATGAAAAGGCGAGTGTAACCACAGATTGTAAGACTCTTGTAGCAGCGCGGAGCATCAAAGCGGAGGCTGCTCACGGGGAACGCAGTGCCCCGTCGTGGAGCTCAGATGTTTTATTCAGTGCGTATGATCCGTTTATTGCTGAAGCTGTACAGGCTTCATGAACACAGACTCACACATAAGGCCTGTGATTTGCTTTTCCTTCTAGCATGCTTGCTCAGTTCATGGTTTGACTCTGAATTATTGATCAAATGTGAGTGCATGTTGTTCATTTATTTATTTTTTTGTATGTAATGATGTATTACTTATCTTTTTGATTGATGTTACTTATCAGTTAATTGGTCTACTTTATTGTTATGTATCGTTTTTCTCTTGTATCGAAAATCAAACACAGAGAGTCTAATATCCTTTTGTATCACGAACTACTTTCCTCCATTCATTCACATCTGCAGCTGACGTCAGAACAGCAGAAACCATTACTAATTCACCAACGTCTCTTTAGAGCTATATTTGAATGATTCTGTAGCGTAATGTCTAAAGTGTTGATAAAACAGGTGATTTTGCTCACATAAGATTATAAGGCTGAACGGCATGAAATGCCATCAGTCTACTCAGATTTCCCAGTCTTTTTTTGTTGCAACCGGCATATCACAATAATTAACCCCCAAAAAGCCAAAGCAACGCTAATACTTCCAGATTTCATTTGTGTTTGCGATAAGGAAAAAGGCTGAACACATGCAGGAATTATACTGAACTAGTCTACAGTAACGAAAACAAATGGCCAACCAAAAAGTAACCCATGATTATATAAAGAGTGGTCAACACAAAACGCATACCTTCCTGATATGTAAATCTCATCTTACACTTAATACACTACAATTACTGTGGTGTAAATACAGCACTACAACATACAAAAGAGAGATCAACTTATAGTGTTACTTACCAGTTTTATAATGATTTAAAAATACGCCAATCTTTTCGCCTCCTAGGGCTTATTATGCGGTTTCTTTCACCATCTTGAGGATGGACAACATCAACCATCTTTGCTCTACTTCGTATGATATGCTTATGGATGCTGATGTGCTGCATCTCCGAAATTATAACCCTAAAAATGATGCCACAAGGCAGATTAAAGTTAACATACAACTTAAAGCAAATATAAAAATCCACAATGTTTAATTTCTACAAAAAATTTGAGATGCACATAATTACTGTGTGTCTTTAATAAAGAGTAACAAATGAAGGCATTTACATTTTTACTTTTAATTTACAATAATAAATTATTATTCAATTATTTATAAATTACAGTAAAATAAAAATGTCATGCAGATGGCTCAAAAAACTACTTTTAATTAATTTTGATTATCGATATAATCGGCTGTTTTGCTCTATTAAAAACCAAGATAAATTGACAATATAATTGTTTATAATGCCGTTAAAATACTACATTAATATACCCCCCCCCCTCCCCCAACACCCTGAATGTTTCACATCTACTCGTTCCCTTATTTGAAATTTAAACTTAAGCCTTAGCACGGTTATCTGTCTTCAATCATATAAGTAGTGTTTGATAATTGACTATCAATGTTGATCACATGCCTAAACTTTGTATTACCTAACTAGTACTTTGTAAAATGTTGTAGACCAAGAAGTTTGTACTAAACACAGACTAAATTCTGTTAAGCACAGCATGAGTAAAGCACATATATGAGCACATGTATGTATGCTTTGTTGAGTGCACCTGTTTAACCTGTTTATCCGCACACCTGGCCAGAACTGGTTATCTATATGTCAGGGTTGCCATCATTTGCATTCATGACCTATTTACTAATGGTGCATTACAAACAGAACATGCAAAGAGTGCATCTGACATAAAATTGACCACAGTGCACCTTCATTTCAGAGCAGACTTACAAATTAGTAGATATCAAATATAAATCAGTCAGTGATCACATTGAAGTTTAAGTTCCTGTCTTTTGTCTCTATATGTTTGACTGTGTTAAGAAGGGTTTTTGCCAAGATGGATATTTAGACATAATTTGACAGTGTTTATTCATTCAAGCAGTGCTAAAAATAACTCAATTCAGCATTTGCATGTTTTCACAATTCATTATCACATATACAGTGCTCAGAATAATTGAGTACATCCCATTTTGAAAATGAATATTTTTTTTATCATTACTCAGTGAATATAGGTAACATATTTCTGTGAATTTGAACTAAACCAATTTATTACACAGAAATATTTATTAAAATAATATTTTAGTCACCAAATATCTTTAGAAATTGAAAGGTAATACATTTAAATTCATGCGAAATATTGGGGGAAAAATTACAAACTACAAAAATCCAACAAAATTTTATACATTTTTTTGCTTCTCTTGAATTTTGCTATTTTAAAAATGTTTTATTTAATATTTTCCCTAGCATATAAATTTGTGTGGACTAATTTTGGACCGTTATCATAAGTTATTTTGTTAGATAAGCTCTAGATTTGGTTTCTGTACTGACTAATCTAATGTATATGCACAAATATAATATTGTAAAGAAAATAATGAGAGATTTGTGAGGGGTGTACTCATATATGCTGAGCACTGTATCTGTGCTTGAGTGTTAAACCTGACAAGAGTTTAAAGGCTGTATTGTTTCAAATATTACAATATATATATATAAACTGAAATGTGACTCTAGACCACAAAACCATGTTGCACAGGTAAATTTGTGGAAACAACTCAAAATTGCTCTGTATGGGTCAAAAAGTTTAATTATTTTATGCTAAAAATTTGTAAAATAGATCAGGTTACATTAAGATATTTAGTAAATGTGCTACTTTAAATATATCAAAGATCAGTTTGTGATTAGTAATGTACATTGCTGAGAACTTAATTTGTTCAGTTCATGGTTTCCGCTAAAACTCATCCCACCATGGCTACATTACAGCTTCTCATTCAAAACATTAAGTCGTTGGTTTATTTTAGTGGGTTATTTTACTTCTGCCAAATATTTTGCAATCCTAGCAAAGTATACAGCATTGCCAAGCTTATTTATTCATCTTTCACGTTGCATGCATCTAAGTTTCTTGACTGGTTTTGTGTAAGGGTCACAAACTGATCCGTATTTTTCACAGAAACTTCGTTACAGTGCATTACTTTACCACCACATCAGTACTCACCTTTATACACATTTAAAGGTTTGTTTGAGATTATTTTGAGTATTTTCCTTTTTTTTCCCCTCCAAATCCCACCATGTAAATCAAAAAAGTTGTTTGCACCTTTTGAAGCCTATTTTTTGCAGCCGTATTCCTACAACAAGCCCCAGTTCTGTCTGCCAGGAGTTCTTCATAGTGCAAACAGCCGCAGCTGTCAAAATGATGCTTCCACGTTATAAATCTGTCCTCTAAACTTTGTCTCTGACTTCTTTCTTTGTTTGTTCTCTCGTACTTAAAGGGGAAAAAAAAACACATCTCTGTTCCGAGCTTCTGAGTAAACAGAACAGCTGCAGTTTATTTCTAAATTCAGACAAAATTGCCCATTAATTGTGTGATGAGCAATAATTCATTCATTGATGAAATGCTCATTAGTCTGAACATCTGTTGTGTGTAGCAGAGGTGAGAGGAGAGGAGGAAGGTTTGAGGAAAGATAGCAAATGTTCTCATTTTAATCAACACGAGGCATTGATGGACGTCGTATTTTAGCCTCTTTGATAGATATGATTTGGCTTTTTACACTTCCTAAAACCTCTTTTATCTAATCACGGAGAACGAAACTGTCCTTTTAACAATAAGCACAAATCAAAAATCAAGATGCAGGAGTAGCCACAATTTTGGGGGGTAAACTCCGCTTATAAGCTAGCTTAAATTTTCTCTCTTTTACAAGGACACAGACTTGTATAATGACATAGGTATGACCTAGTTGTACTCTATTAAGCTGGTTTACTTGCCTTGCATGCCTTGTGTCCTCATAATTCAAAATGCCTAAAAGGCACCTATGATGAAAATGATCTTTTGTAAGCTGTTTGGACAGAACTGTGTGCAGGTAGAGTGAGTCCACAGTCATATTTGGGTGATAAAAAGACAATACATCTCTTATTAGAAATTTTCTGACGTTAAAATAGGATCCAAATCCTTTCCATTTTGAGGCCCATGACAACGTGACGTAGAAGTGCGGATTCTGGTTTGACAAATGCGTATTAAAATGTCTCCGTAGTACATTGTATAATCATATCAAAAAGACAGGATGTGTGCAAAGCAACTAAGATTAAAAGATCTGTTCACCTCTCTGTGATCATCAATCATCATCAAATGTGATCAAGAATGAGTTTTACAAGTTTAAAACGTTTTTAAAACAGTGCATGTTTGTAATGAATTACAGCGATTTTACCGTCTTTATCACCACAGCCGCATGGCAGTACAATTATAAAAGAAGACTGTTCTTGGATTGCATCAATGGCGATGCATAATCCCTAAAGGCCTCGGGCCTCAGGCCTCTGATGTTCATAATGTATTAAAACGAGATGCAAAAATGAAGTGCTATAAATAAAAATAGTAGTTATATAAACAAACATGTAAAGCATATGAGTATTTCTACCAAAATGTCTGGTGCATTAAGACAGGAGGAGTGTGTCCTACAGGTGGTTGTCAAGCCCACTCACCTGTGTGGAGCGCACTCATGCATCATATAGTTATGCGATGCATTAGATGTATGCTTTATTAAAAAGAAAGGTCTTTAATCTAGTTTTGAACTCCGAGAGTGTGTCTGAGCTTTGGACATTATCAGGCTATCCCAGAGTTCAGGAGCCATAAATGAGAAGGCTTGACCTCCTTTACTCGACTTTGCTATTCTAGGTACTACCAGAAGGCCTAAGTTTTGAGATCTTAAAGAGAGCTGTTTGGAGTGTAGCGCGACAGAAGGTTGGTTAGATAAACAGGAGTTAGATTATTTACAGCTTTATAGGTAAGAAGCAATATTTTATAATCAATACGGAACTTAGCAGGCAGCCAGTGTAAGGAGGATCAATTTGGGGTGATATGATCATATTTTCTAGACCTGGTAAGAACTCTGGCAGCTGCATTTTGCGCTAGCTGACGTTTGTTAATAGAGGATGCTGGGCAAACAGAGCATTGCAGTAATCCAGCCTAGAAGTCATAAAAACATGAGCTAGCTTTTCTGCATCTGAGATGTACAGCATACTTTGTAACTTTGCGATATTTCTCAGATGAAAGAAGGTGGTTTTTGTGACATGGGAGATGTGATTTTCAAAAGTTAGCTTGCTGTCTAATATAACACCCAGATCTTTTATAGTAGAGCTAATGCTAACTTTGCATCCCTCTAATTGCAGGTCGAGTTGTGAGATCTGCTGTGTACAGGATTTAGGCCCAATAAGTAATAATTCTGTTTGAGTTTAAGAGAAGAAAATTGCTGGTCATCCAGTCTTTAACATCTTTAACACTCAGTTAGCTTAGACAGTTCAAACGTCTCATCAGGTTTTGTTGAAATATATAATAAAAGACTCATCTTATTCCTTGAAAAAGGGGTAAAATAGGTGCTCCTTAAAAATCTAAGTGTGTGTGTGCGTGTGTGTTTACAAGTTGTCCTCTGTGATTGAAAACACAATTGTCTTATTATTTTCACTGAAAAAATAGTGCTTTGACAGTTTATAAAGAGATCTGTTCACCTGTTTCATTTCAATGCATTGTATTGCTCACCTGTGATCACCCTGTATTAGTACATGTTTACTGGGTCATCTGTGGGGAATAAAAAACAGGATTAAGTGTACAGAACAGGATGATCTCCTCAGATCTCAGATGAACCAAGTATTAACATGCCTGTTAAGAGAGTCATTATCTGTAGGCGCTAATGTGATGAGCACAGAGAACTAATTCATAATTGCATTGAATGGGTTTGAGTCCAGCTTTGTCTGCACCCATAGCCTAGTGGGCAGTGCGCCGACATGTAGTGCTACTGTGCTTGGGTCGTCCAGAGTTCAAGTCCCAACTCATGGACCTTTTCCTGACCTCTTTCCTCTCCAATTTTATTTCCTGTCTAGTTACTGTCCTATCATAATAAACACCAATAATAATTCAACATAGAGGGCTTGATTGTGTTTGGGCCCCTATAGGTTGGTTTGAGGTACTGTGGCGGTCATAAGGGGATCAAGGGGGACTAACGGTCACTGTGGGAGTGATTTAGGTGAAGGAGTCACAATATTTACCTCATCAGTTCAAATGGTGGTGTGTTGAGAGAGAAAGGCATGGCAGCGTGACGTTTACTAAAGAACGGTGGAATGAGACCCAAAGGCCTCACAGACTCTCCCAGCCGTGACTGTTTGTCTGAGAGCGAGCGAGAGCTAAATCCCAAGAACGATACACACTTTTGACAGAAAGCCACTGCCTTTTTTTTTTTGCTATGTGTGTGTGTCTATCTGACTCTATAAGCAGCATTCCTCTTGTGAAACCAGAGTCATAGAGAGCGCTGAGGAAGAATGGAAGCTATTCAGCCACACAACTTAATCAGACTCCCCGAGCGTCCTTCGCCTCCTGCGGCGTCTCCCTCGCCGTGTGTCTCAGGTGCACAGACCCTCCTCTTACCCTCCATTCTTTACCACTTTTTTTGTTTCTCTTCCAATCTGTCAATCTCTTTCTCCGCTTACTCCCCTCTCGCTTTCTCTCTTTCCCTCTCAGCTGTAAAATTGGACCTGAAAAGACTTTTTTTGGGGGGGGGGAGCAGCTAATTTGCTTTAACCCTGGGTATTTCATCAAAGGGGGGTGATTTTAATGGATTTGGGGGTTTGCTTCATCTCCAAAGTTATTTTCTGAAACAGCAGCGAGCAACATTAGAGATCACATTATATTCACTTGTTGTTTTCTGAAATAACATGAACAGAAATAAGGAAGGAATTGTTGTGCTAGTGGTGGGACGGTGGCTCAGTGGTTAGCACTGTCGCCTCACAGCAAGAAGGTCACTGGTTCGAGTCCCGGTTCGAGTTGGCATTTCTGTGTGGAGTTTGCATGTTCTCCTCATGTTTGCATGGGTTTCCTCCAGGTGCTCTGGTTTCCCCCATAGTTCAAAGACATGCAGTACAGTGGTCCCTTGTTAATCACGGGAGTTACATTCTAAAAATAACCTGCAATAGGCGAAATCATCAAAGTAGTCTGCTTTATTTTTTAAAGTTATTATAGATGTTTTGAGGCTGTAAAACCCCTCGCTAGACACTTCATACACTTTTCTCAGATAGGCATGAACATTTTTGCACTTCTCTTTTGTTTAAACACTCTCCAAGTTCAAACCTTTGTAGAAAAATGTTGTTGGTGCGGTTGATGGCAGAGGGGTGTTGCGGTCGAAAGTGAGTGGGGCTGGGGTGTCGAGGACGACAGTGAAGAGGGTTGGGGAGTCGCGGAAGAAAAGCGAAAGTGAACAGCGGATGGGGGAAAAAAGCTTTTGAGGAGGGGGATTGATAAAATGAGGTGCCGGATCAGATTTCAAAGGTTCCGGATCCGGCGTGTTCCGGCACAAATTAAGCCCTGCTGTAGTGGCATCCTACAACCGCATAACTTTTACCGTTCTTTAGCATGTCCAGAAGTTCAACTTTTTGTGCGATGGTTAGCATCTTCCTCTGCCTTTTGGGTGCTTCCGCAGGTGCCTTTGTCGGTGCAGAATGTTTCATCGACTTTGTGAGGAGAAAGCTGTCAAACATACAGTACAGCACTTCAGAGTCACACTGCTAGCAATCGAAGATTTATGTAAATTTGGCAAGCTGAACACATTCCGTAGTGTACAGGAGACACGGCACTGATGAGATGGATTGACAACAGTCTACAGCAAGTCAGGACGCAGAACACAATACGCTGTAGAAAAAAAGCATGTCAAGTTACACGAAAAAAATCTGCGAAACAAATTTGGCCGTAGGCTATGAGTGTGTGTGTGAATTAGAGTGTGTGTGTGTGTTTCCCAGTACTGGGTTGAGGCTGGAAATACATCTGCTGCATAAAACATATGCCAGAATAGTTGGCAGTTCATTCCGTTGTGGCGACCCCTGATAAATAAGGGAAAAGTGCTAGCAGAACAGTGTTTTACAAAAGTAAATGAATAAAATAAATAAAAAATAGAGGCTTTGGAAAGTTTTGTGGAAAACACAGTGATCAATTAGAGATTAGCAATGTTTGTAGCACAATGAAAGACTGCAATTAAACTTTTGATGCTTACAAAAATGAGTATGATGTGTGGCTGCATGTTGGCACAGTTGGTAGCACGATCGCCTCACAGCAAGAAGGTCTCTGGTTCAAGCCTCGGCTGGGTCAGTTGGGGTTTCTGTGTGGAGTTTGCATGTTCTCCCCCTGTTCGTGTGGGTTTCTTACGGATGCACCGGTTTCCCCCAAAAAGACATGTGGTACACAGAAACACAGTTGTATAATAGTGTAATTTGTTAATATTTTTCTTGTTTTTGTTTTATTTTTTGGCAGTCTTGACTCATTTGATCGTAGACCTGGCTCTGTGAGAGATAAGTTTGCTCACACCACAGAGCATTTAAGTGTGAGCTATCACAACTGCCCTCGCTCGCAGGTGTGCGGCCACAGGTGTTCTTTGTGTGTTGGTTAATTGAGGCCTTTTGTAACAAAAAGCCCTTGAAGTAATGCAATCTTCTAAGCCCTCTTTCCTCTATACCTTCCAGTCTCTCTCTTTCTCGCTCTCTCTCATTCTTTATCTCTTATCCTCTCTCCTTCCACTCAAATCTGTGGCATCTGTGTTGTTACTGTCAGCAGCGGCAGTAAGGTGAGAAAAAGAAAAGATCCATAGAATTTGGTTGTGAGTACAACTAGTCATGAGACTGTGAATTCGGGTCAACTTAAAATGACATTCAGTGAGAAATAAGGGGACGTAGAGATGATTCTATATATTGTGGATCAGTCTGTGATGCTCCATGCAGAGTTAGCATGTTGTAGGAGATTTAATGATAAAAGGAAAGTTTCTTTTAAATAGCATGCACTTGAATTCTGCATTATTTTAGTTCTAGACTGAGCTGAGCTGTTTGAATGAATCCTGACTCATATCAAAAGATTTGATTTTAGATTCATTCTTTCGTTTATGTTGGTCAAGTGTTTAAAAAGTTCATTGAGCCGCATTCAGAAAAACAATCTGACGTTCAAAGATCAGCTACTGGATAGCATTACAGGAGATTACAGACGACAGCTCTGTGAGGAAACCTGAGTGTTATTGAATCAGTATGTATGTCAGAGCGCGAGCGCCACTGTAACACTGTAACCTGTTTCCCTCTCGCCCTCTTTCTCTCACTTTCTCCACCTTTAATGCACAGAACAGTGGCGTCTTTCTCCCTAAACCCAAAGTGTCAGTTTCATCCTCGGCATCTTTAGACATCACTTGTGCCAGCACCGTTCTGATCATGCCCAGAATCCACAGCAAAACTGTACACATGGGAAAAGAGAATAGAGCTGATTTCTGGAGGAAATAACATTTGCTCAAGTGCAGTCCATTTCTACTGTTGTTGTTTTGTGTATATATATATATATATATATATATATATATATATATATATATATATATATATATATATATATATATATATATATATATATATATATATATATATATATATATATATATATATATATTTATCAGCAGAAGAGCTTCTAGCCACAAGTTGCATTATTTTATATTCATTCATTTAGGGCTGGGTGATATTACAAAAACAATTATCACGATATCATGTTTCATATCATTCGATATCAAGAATTATTGAATATTTTTTAACAATACATTTAGGAATATTGGGATTTTTAAACATTATTTAACCACTAATTTACCAACATTACTAAAGCAAATAGTTTCAATAGTTAAAAACAAAAATATTTTAACAAAATATCTTTATAATATAATAAACAAAAGTGTTGAAGAGACTCTTAAACCTGATAAATAAAATGTTGTAAATTGTGTGTAATGGTAAAGGTAGCTTAACATCTGTAAGGTGTCAATAATAATGATACAGTAAACCACAAACTCTGTAAACAAAACAAATTATGATAATCAAATCTGAGCTTTCAAGCAAAGAAACTAGCCAAAATTGTTCAAATATACACTGCAGCATTACAAATTGTAAAGTTGAATGACTATATTACCCCCGATGCTAAAAAAAAAAAAAATCTTTCAGATGGGGTGCTAGTTGCTGGGATGCACAAGAAAAGAAACCAAAAAGCCACTCAGGCGACATCCTTACATCTTTTTTATTCACAATCTCATCACTGCTGCTCTACGACACTCATTTTCTCATATGTTGTTATTCTGACCCGAAGTGACAAGAGCGATATTTACAACGTGTTTTGCGCTCGCGCTTCCCTGGCATCTCTTGTAACTAGGTGACCATCAACTGTTTTCTCAGAGGATGACAAACAGGGAAACCATTGTTGCCACTCTGATGTAAGTTTATGGAGAAAAGTAAAAAGCGCTGCAGTGTTTGGATGCGCTCTGTTTGTCTGAGGTAATTAGTCTGCTGTTATTACTGAAATGTGTATATTTATACTTGCATGAATCGCGGTGCTCTCGCGGCATTCAGAAAAGTTCAGATGTTTTCAACTAGGTGTGCTTGGAAAATGTGCGACTTGCAAGATGGGGAAAGACAAATGAAACAAGTGAAGTACTGTACACATTACAACAGAATCAGCTAGTAAAAGGATCGTTCACCCCAAAATTTTGTAACTATTTGCTTACAGTGGTTCCAAGTTTGGGTGGCTCAGTGGTTAGCACTGTTGCCTCACAGCAAGAAGGTTGCTGGTTCGAGTCCCGGCTGGGCCAGTTGGCATTTCTGTGTAGAGTTTGCATGTTCTCTCCATGTTCGTGTGGATTTACTCCAGGTACTCCGGTTTCCCCTACAAGTCCAAAGCCATGCACTATAGGTGAATTAGGTAAACAAATTTGGCCATAGTGTATGATTGTGTGTGAGAATGTATGGGTGTTTCCCAGTAGTTCGGGCTGAGGCTGGAAGGCCATCCACTGCTCAAAACATATGCTGGAATAGTTGGTGCTTCATTCTGCTGTGGCGAGCCCTGATAAATAGGGGACTACGCTGAAGAAAATTGAATGAATGGTCCCAAGTCTTTATGAGTTAAACACAAAAAAAATATTAGAAAAATACTATGGACGTCAATGGTTGTCTGTTTCCAGTTTTCTTCCAAATATTGTATTTTATGATCAAAGAAAGAAAGAAAGACAAACAGGTTTGTAACAAGTGAAGGGCGAGTAAATGAAGACATAATTTTTAGTTTTGGGCAAACCATACCTTTTAAATATGTAATTTGTTCTGCCTTGTGTATCCGTAATAAGCATGTTGCATGGCATTATCACAAATAAAACAAATGAAATGCAGTCGTAGAGTGAGCACATTTTAGTACTTAAAAAGGGGAGAAATTCATTGTGTATGTAAGACAGAGTGGAACACAATAAATGTAGTATACCTTGGCCTTTAATCTAGACTCTACTGTACTGTATATCCAATCATGTCTGCTTCACAGGGAACAAAGAGCTGAGAAATTCAATGCTATCTGCATTTGTTATCATCACCCTCTGTGTCATTTTCTGTCAAACCTCACTTCAGTTATTTCTCCTCTACCTGCTTTTAACATGGACACTTGAGTTAAAAAACATGTGTAATATTTGCTTATAGCAGGCAACAACTGCCAGCGTGTGTGTGTGCGTGTGCGCGTGTGTGTGTGCGTGTGTGTGTGTGTGTGTGTGTGTGTGTGTGTGTGTGTGTGTGTGTGTGTGTGTGTGTGTGTATTTGGCCTCTTCCTCTACTGTAGTAGATTTTTTTTTTTCCAGAGGACCATCTGTTCTCTCAAAGACACTCTCAAATTCCATATGGCGGGGTGAAGTGGACACATTCTGATGGTGCCACCAAGACCTGCTTGACCATCCAATTGGAGAACGGTCAAGTTAAACTTTTAGCTTAGATTTTGATAATTATCATTTATTAGATATTTGTTAATATTTTCCAGTCATTCTGCATGAAAACCAACAACAACAAAAAGACAGAAAACAACAAATCATCAAGGAATACATTATACTGTATTAGCAATAGTTGGCAGCCAAGTTCTTCAAGTTTACTGTATGAACAACTGGACAAAAAAGAGGAAAGACGAAGTAGAAAAACATCATTTTAAAAATAAATGTATTGTATTGCAATGCAAGTATTTTTTTTCTTATGTGCAGCAAAATGTTTAAGTAAAAATGGCATGAGGAAAAAGTGTAGAAAAACTGCAGGGTTAGCAAGTGAAGGCTTATCTGTGAATCTCCCTATTACATAACTTGTCTAGATAACCTAATTAACAGTAGGCCATTAAATTGCACTTTAAGCTGAAAACCAGTATCTTGCAAAATAACTGGTAAAATAAATTTGACTGTAATATATATATATATATATATATATATATATATATATATATATATATATATATATATATATATATATATATATATATTTGACTGTATATATATATATATATATATATATATATATATATATATATATATATATATATATACATATATATATCCATCCTCCATCCATTTCTTCATCCATTCATCCATCCAAGAGATAGGATTATCTATCGACACAGTTAGACTTTTTATTTTTTATTTTTTTGCAGTAGTTTAATAGCAGCACTGTTGCCAGAAATTGAACTGCCCCTTCACAGTGATTTACCTTTATATGTGTTTTACAGTAGCAGGGCCCTACCGCAATTTCATTTTACAGTAAACTAGCCTTACAACTTATTTTAATTGTAAAATGTCCTTTACCACATTTTAATTTTACAGTGTGACAATTTTTACTGTTACACTAGCAGAACAAAACCTTTATTTTTAGTATTTACTATTGAACTTAATAAATTCATAACAAGTGACGAGATCATGTACAACAATATTTTTTACTATTCATTGTTATTATTTCCATTTTAAATAGTTTACAACATTTTCATTCATCAAAATAACTAGAAAATCTAGCAAGTTAGTTTTATTTTTTATTTTTTTGTAATGCAATAAGTTTAAGCTGGCAGTTGTGCTCAATAACTGTTAACAGTGTAATCAAATGTATCAAACCAGTCATGGACTGTGGAGGAAATGGAAGAGGAGAACAGTTTAATTGCTGAATCCGAAATTGAATACTGTCAGTGTAAAGATTTTTCTACTCTTCGTATTTTCTCAGTATCTATATGCTGATTTAACAATACTATCCTGACATTCTATCCATTTGAAATATTTTACAAAATTTTCATTCATTAATCTACTTTAAATCCATGTTATATACAAGATACAAGATGCTAATTAAATATTTTTTCATTAACCCTCTTATTTTTGTCTTCAACTACAGTAGTTGTAATTATTTTAGTTACAGTAGAATACCGCAAATTCCACTAATATGCAGTAAGTTACTGTAAAAGTTTAAAATGTACCCACAATGCAGTGCATGTTACAGTAGTGAACTGTAAAGAATGTATGTGGTATTTTTACCAGGCAAAGTTGAAGCAAAGTCTATCTGTATCTAAGAATGTTTTTGTTCATTCTTTTTTTCCCCAATTTTCCCTCCCACTATTGTTTTAGTTTGATCTATTTTCCTCAAATATATCAGTGAACAAATTTTGTAAAATAAAACAACATGCTGTTATATTACTAATATATTCAAGCCTTAATACTGAAGTATTGTAGCGTGCTTAGAAATTTAGACTAGAAAAAAAAAAAGATTTTTCTGTGTGCCACGTGTTGATAGCACAGACACAGACTGACTGCATCGCTCAGGCAATTCCAGCTGTGAAAGAGAAAAGAAAGGATTAAAAAAGGGGGGAGGCCTCATCCTCCTTTCATCCTCTTCTCTCTGGCTTTCTCTCTCCGGTCCTCCCTTGTGTGCAGTTATGATCAATGTTTATGCTCCATAATGTTTCCTGACTCTCTCGGGGCGTCAGTGTGAAGGAGGGATTGACCCGTCTCATGCTCTGTTAGTGGGCCACGTTGAACTGCTGTCCCGTTGATAAAGTGCTGGGGGCCGACGTTTCTCATTACTGAGCCCCCAAATATACGGAGCATGTGCGAGCAGTTCCACCGCAAAACGCTCTGGGAATTGGAGTCCATTTCCTCTATATGCCACAGCGCCATAAAAAAGTAAGAAGCGCGTTATTATCGTATAAGAAAGGGGCCGTTTGTACTTTAGGTCATGGTGTTCAGTGTGGCTCTCAGGGGCCACACCTACAGCGCTGTGGGTTTGGGGATGAAGCGATGCATAATGTATGTAGCGAGGCCTGAATCGGAGAAAGAAGGAGGTAGAACCCCATTACCCACAATCCACAAGCAGAGGAAGCGCTGTGTTTACCTAAAAAAATAAATAGACAGAGTGATCCTCTGAGATGTGGACTTATACATGCACATTTATTAAATACAGACTGAGCACGCATAGCTACACATTCCCAAAAAGCAAATATATATGCACAAACAACCCGATTAAGATGTATATGTAGACTCTGGTGTTTACAGTATACAGGAAGAGCGAGAGAGAGGGAGAAAAAACATGATATATTTGCTGCTAAAAGCTGCTGGACACCTTGTTTTTCATCGTGATCTTGAATGTAGTGTGGAGTAAAGGCCTTGCATCTGGGAAAGGGCATGGAGTGAATGCAGGGAAAGTGAGGAAAGCAGGAAAAAAATGATTAAGTAACTGTTTCGTTTTGTACCTTGGGGCAGTTTGCCATAAAGCATCAGTCTCATGGCCTTCCTCCTCCTCCTCCTCGTGCATTTATCTCTCTCTTTTTCATTGTGTTATCTGCTGTTGCGTCATTCTTTAGTCTCTTTCAGACTGGGACTAGCTTACACTGTGGTGATGTGAATGTGGGATGCACAGGCAGAGTTTGAGTTCTTTTATAATGTCTGGTCAGACGTGTTGTTTTTTAAACACAACCTCAGTAAAACTGCAAATGACACTGTTTTTTGTTTGTTTGTTTGTTTGTTTTCTTTGAGAATCTTTTTCCTGGGGTCGCCACAGCGGAATGAACCGCCAACTTATCTAGCATATGTTTTACGCAGCGGATGCTCTTCCAGCTGCAACCCATCACTGGGAAACATCCATACACACTCATTCACACACATACACTACGGAAAATTTAGCTTACCCAATTCCCCTATAGCGCATATCTTTGGACTTGTGGGGGAAACTAGAGCACCCGGAGGAAACCCACACGAACACGGGGAGAACATGCAAACTCCACACAGAAATGCCAACTGACCCAGCCGAGGCTTGAACCAGCGACCTCCTTGCTGTGAGGCGATCATGCTACCCACTGTGCCACCGTGACACCCATCCTGACATAATATATCCAAATAAAATGAATTGTTCATTCAACCTATTACTAAAAATCTAACATTTTGTACATATGCTTTGAATGAATCAATCAGCAGATGTTTTTTTTGTAATTTAATTATTCATAATACATGCATTGAAACATCTGTAAGTGCTTTTTATCCTGTACAGTTTCATGCATACAGCATTTTTAGATTTGTAGGTGCTACTTTTAAATAGTTTCATTCAACCTGTTACAGTATTTAAATTTTGCTTACACTAAAAATTATAAATAAGATTATAATCTTATTACCAGCCTATTATTTCTACTTATAAATGATCCTGTTCCACAATCCCAATTCTTCCCAATACCTAAACCCAAAAACTTAAGTGTTAATAAGCCACTAATTAGCTCTTTATTAAGCTAATAACGTTAGTTAATGGTTTTTAATAGCATGAACTGTACATTTGCAATATAGTGTTAACAAAATTCCATTGTTATTTTCTTCATACTGTGTTATGAGTAAATAACATTATTTGGAGTAGGGCTGAACAACATATCGTTTAAACATCGAAATCACAATGTGTGTATCCACAATAGTCACATCGCAGGACTATATTATTTATTTAAAAAAAATAAAAATTATATATATATATATATATATATATATATATATATATATATATATATATATATTTTTTTTTTTTTTTTTATATGCAATGATGGCCATGCTATTTTATGTTTGATTGTTACATTTCTGTACTTGATTACTGTTTGACTCCCCAGAAAACCATAAAGCACTGTTTATTTAACTTTTATTTTTGCTCTGTTGCTCTTTTATGTTTGCTGTATTTATATACGCTTGCAGTTTATTATATTTTATGCAGATGCACTTGATTGCTAGTTGGTCTAAATGAATGAATTTTTTTCCAAATAGAGCTAATACAATCTTCGGGTGAACTGATAATAATAATAATAATAATAATAATAATAATAATAATAATAATAATAATAATAATAATAATAATAATACTCCTTAAATGTATATAGCGTTTTTCTGGACACAGCAATATGAAATTATATTCTTATCACAATATTCAGGTAAAGTCAGAATTATTAGCCCTCCTTTGAATTTTTGTTTCTTTTCCAAATATTTCCCAAATGATGTTTAACAGAGAAAGGAAATTTTTACAGTATGTTTGATCATATTTTTTCTTCTGGAGAAAGTCTTATTTTATTTTATTTCGACCAGGATAAAAGCAGTTTTAAATTTTTTTTAAACCCTTTTAAGGTCAAAATTATTAGCCTCTTTAAGCTATATATTTTTTGATAGTCTACAGAACAAAACATTGTTATACAATAACTTGCCTAATTACCCTAACCTGCCTAGTTAACCTAATTAACCTAGTTAAGCCTTTAAATGTCACTTTAAGCTGTATAGAAGTGTCTTGAAAAATATCTAGTCAAATATTATTTACTGTCATCATAACCAAGATTAAATAAATCAGTTATTAGGAATGAGTTATTAAAACTATTATGTTTAGAAATGTGTTGAAAAAATCCTTCTCTTCATTAAACAGAAATTAGGGAAAAAAAATAAACATGGGGGGTTAATAATTCTGACTTCAACTGTATATTGCACATAATAAAGTATCGCAATGTCAGATTTTTCCAATATTGCCAACACGGGTAGAACATGCAAACTCCACAAACAAAGGCCAACTGGTCCAGCCGGGACTCGAACCAGCAACCTTCTTGCTAACCACAGTGCTAACGACTGAGCCACTGTGCTGCGCCATTTAACATTTCTTCACTTTCAAATTTCAAGCTTGTTGTTTAGGCAATCATTCAACAAAATAAGCTGTTTCTTTTGAATCATTTTCTATTAAGAAGTATCTTTGCTATCATTTCTTTCTTAGATTTATATAAATTTTTTGAAAAACTATGTAGACACACAAAAATAAAAAATAATACATTACATTTTAAGTACTTTGGCGTGTTCACACTGTAAATTCTTACTCCTTTATAAAAGAAAATGAACTCGTATGACAGCCTGAACTACATACCATAATCTATCCAGAAAACAGACCCAAACAGTTCACGTACTTCAGCATGTGTGCATCTGTGCCCTGATTTTTGATGGGGTGAGAGGTTTTTGCCTGGAGATGTGGAATGCGTCGAGCATGTGCATGTTTAAGTGCACAGTTTCGGGAATTTCCACTACAGTTGTGTATTATAGATTATGACTGTACAATATGCATGTGTACTAGGGGTGCTAATACGATCCAGGACCACACAGGCATGGGAGGATGGGTCCCAGCTCCGGCACAGGGCCAAAAAAAATCAGCCCTCTCCCACAGGCGCCGTCATCCTGGTGAGTGCCGCCACCTTCTCGGCTTTCAAGGCTGCACAACATCCGGGACAGGGCCTCCGCTCGCCCACCCGCCAGCACCTTTTCGTCTCGGGGGTGCGTGCAAGCTCCCTCGGCCCTCCCTATGCCACAGCGCCCCACATTTATAGCTCATTATGGAGGTGACTGAGATGAGGAGGTGATGGGTGGAGGTGACAGGTGGGGTGTGATGCTGGAGGAGAGCAGCGTGTGGCTGTTTCAGGGGGCGTGGATCCATTTTAATGGGGCATTTACAGGCCGCAATCTACAGTGTGTAGTGTGTTTTTTTTTTAGTGCAAGTGTGTACGCTGCTGCTCTTTCTCTTAATAAATGCGGCCTTATTTATTTCGCTGGTTTTATTTGCTCTGGTGTTTATGCATTTGGCCAGCAGCTGGTGTGTTTTATTTGTGTTGAGCTGATGCTTGGCTTTACGCAAAGTGTGTGTGTGTGAGTGTGTTTCTGTGCATGTTTGTGTGTGTTCTGTGTTCCAGCATCTCTGTGTTTCATACTCCGGGCTAGGGCTGCACAATTCTGGCTAAAATGTGAATCACAATTTTTTTTTTTGCTTAAAATCAAGATCACGATTCTTTCTCACGATTCTTTAGATGTAAAATAAAGGTTAATTTAAGGATTAGCCTATTATTATTGTTAATTCTCAAACATATCGTCATCTTGAAATTATAAGGTTCTCTCTGCATTCTGAATGATTTTGAGATATTGAGCTTCAAAGTTTTTGCAATCCATATAGAAAACAGTAGTGTGTAACATTTGTTTTTTTAATAAAGTCTTAAAATGTAAACAATAATTGTCATTTAATAAGAATATGTCAATAACTCAATTTTGACAAAAATGTGATGAAACAAAAATAAAAATATTAGGCCTGTGTGTAGGTCTACTGTTGCTTAAAATGCTAAATTTTGTATAGTCATTATGGTGGACTTGGATAGACTTTCAATATGACCTGTTTGTTAATTCACAGTAAAATGATGACATCAGAATACAGCTATTCAGAATTATAAAATTGAATTATTATGTTTAAGACATGTGCTTGTCATTTATCTTGACAACATTATTAGACCATTTGCTTTCACTAGTAAAATCAGACATTTGTCATTATCAGATTTCTTCTTGCATTATATTCAACATTATATAAGCTAGAGAATCAGAATCAGAATCATCAGAAAGAGCTTTATTGCCAGGTATGTTCACACATACTAGGAATTTGTTTTCGTGACAAAGCTTCTACAGTGCAACAGCATTACAGAGACAGGACAAAAAACAGATAATAAATATATTTAAAAAAAAAATAGAAGTAGTGAGTGCAAATATACAGATGACAAGTGTATGTACGTGTTTATTACTATATACAACGTTATATGTGCAGCTGTTATGTGCAAATTGGCATGTAAAGTGTGTTGTTAAATAAGTGTATATGTGTATAAAAGTGTATAGCAAGTAGTGATGTTGGTTTCGCAATTATTATCATCAAGTGTTCATGAGATGGATTGCCTGAGGGAAGAAACTGTTTCTGTGTCGGGCTGTTCTGGTGCGCAGTGCTCTGTAGCGTCGACCAGAAGGTAAAAGTTCAAAGAGGCAGTGTGCTGGGTGTGAGGGGTCCAGAGTGATTTTGGCAGCCCTTCTGCTCGCTCTGGATAAGTACAGTTCTTGGGGAGTAGGAAGGGTTGTACCAGTGATTCGCTCAGCAGTCCGAACTATTCGACGTAGTCTTTGGAGGTCGTATTTAGTAGCTGAGCTAAACCAGACAGTTATTGATGTGCAGATGACTGATTCAATGATGGAGGTGTAGAACTGTTTCAGCAGCTCCTTTGGGAGGTTAAACTTTCTCAGCTGACGAAGAAAGTACAGCCTCTGTTGAGCTTTTTTGACAATGGAGTCAATGTGAGTGTCCCACTTCAGGTCCTGAGAGTAGCTATACTGACACTGTAAAACATGTATTTTCATGCACAACACTATGTGTTTGCTATGAAAGAAAAAACATATCAAATGTTTGGCGTAATCTTAAACGTAAGATGCGTTATGATCATTTAAATGATGTGCGGCCAGTTTCATTTTCACTTCCTAGTGCAGCTCATGGCTGCCGTCACTGTGATAAAACACACACACACACATGCAAATCATTCTTTCAGCGCGGCTCTCAAACGATCGCTCTGTTCAACAAACTGAACGTTATTTACAACTTTATTACTTGTTATTCACAGCCTATGCAGGTTCTGTTCACTAAAGTAGCCTTCATTTGGCGTGCTGCATGCAAGCGTTCTCGGTAGCTCGTGGTCGGCTTACGTGTGATTTCGCGGCCGCAAACACATCATTACATGAAGACAGAAATGGCATTTCTGGGTGAATTATACCTTATAAATACAGTACGTGACACTTTTAACGCCATTTGAAGGTGTTCATGTTCCTGTGAAGACTTGTGCGACTGCCTTTAAGCTTCTCTCCTGACCTTGAAAATATAATTGGCTGAATCGTAGAAAAGCTTAATTCAGATCGTGTGTAGGGTCGAGTCGAGATCGTGATCTTTTTTCTATTAATCGTGCAGCCCTACTCAGGATCCTATAATACACCCGGCACAATATGGTGTTTGGTGCGATTTGTTGCTATTTTCAGACCAGTGCAACCCTAATTTTCACGTTTTGCACCACATTGTTTAAATAGCATATCCATTTACACTACTTTGTGGACTTATGGGTGTGCTGGTCTATAAAGGAGATGTGTTAAGGCGTATTGTTGGCACGTTGCTATTTTGAGAAACTGAAATAGGCCGCACCATTGACTAAGTAAAAGCTGGTCTAAAGTCCACAGGATAGGCACACAGGATGTACAGCAAAACACAAATATCATTACAAATGAAAAAATAAAAGATTAAAATGTTATAAAAATTATTATTTACTACATAGATATAAAAAACACTGCCTCCATGCCTTGTCCGGGGCCTTTTTTTGAGTTTATGACAATTTGCTATTTTTCTATATTGTTATTATTATTAGCAGTATCATTTATTTTTGTTTTAATTAAAACAAGTTTAGATTTGTTCACATGTCATGTTTTGTAGACGTATGCATCACTATATGGGGCAAAAGAATAAGATGTGTGTTTGGACATAACTCAGTTTTTTGACCACACTTTGTTATTATTATTCATTTATTCGTTTGCTGGAAATGAGAACTAAATTTAGAAACAGTTTTGAAACAAATCTTTGCTCTTAACAAACGAAATTAAATATATAGGCTTAAGGATGTCTTCAGTGGAGTGCGTACTAGGGTTGGGCAATGTTGACCAATTTGGCATCGTACGATGTCTAATGTGAAACATCATGATGGACGATGACATTGACGTCGTAAGCATAACCAAATCATAAATAAATAAAGTTACACACAAATTACCACCTGTCAATCACTTTTTCCATGGGACTCTGGCATGAATAGGCAGAGTGATCTTTGTCGTTATAATGGTGTCCACAAACGTGGTTGGTAAAAAAGGCGCACAACCAACAGGAACCAACCAACAGTATCTGAGGTTTTCACTAAAATTAGTCCAGCGTCCAAGCGTGAAAGTGATTGATTGATTGAAGCAGTGTACTGACGCTGTGACATGTTAACTGATAGATTCAAAAGACCAAAGAGTCGTCAGATAGAGACGAGATTAATTAAATATCACGTTTAGCAACTATAGTGAGACGCGATCCAGCAGTAGCCTGCGTCCTAGATAAACTGACCGACGTGCACTTCTCTCTGGGGTTTTGTGCTCAAGCGACTGCTGGAGCTCAGACGCACGTGTACGCTGCAGCGCTTGACTGTGTGTGTGTGTGTGTGTGTTTGTGTGGTCACGTGATGTGCATTTTCAGCTGTATAGTGTGGAAGGAGGGCTTTCCAGAAATGCTAGATGAAATGCCAGTGTGGATGTGGATCGTTTTCGTTCTAAAATACCATTTTAAAACTACGACATATTAGTGTAAACGGGGCCAAAGTGTGTATTTTTCATGAGCGGGTTTCTGCGACGGGGACAGGGCGGAGGATCATGATGCCTGCTTAGCATCGTGATGTCTATAGAATGGAGCAGGCTCATTCTTTATCCTCTGTTAAACTGTTTTTTGCTGGTAAAGTGTTCAGTTTTTCCATTCAGTTTTTCCATTTACAAAGTCCGCCGTGTAAATAGCAAGTGCACCATGGCATGATGCAACTGAATCTTAAAGGGAATGGGAGATGAGACTCTGGTTTAATGCACAATATTCTCGAAACACACCCATAACTCATTAAGAGAATGAGCACAACCCTTTTAGACCATGCGCCACAGCGCAAAACCATATTTTTCCATCCTTAAAAATAGCAAAAGTGGATTCGGACACGCCCTTATTGCAACCCTCTGCCATGTGCTTTAGAGCCTTCAGTGTCCCTGCAGTCTATGAAGGTCTCCAGTTGGATAGGTAGATGTCACTCAGAACTTCAGGTCCACACTTAGCATGTGTTTAAAAAAAAAAAACTTATTTTAAGTTATATTATAAAAAAAGACTGTAAAAGAAAATTTGGTATGTGATTTTTGTTTCTTTAAAATGAGCAAAAACCCTGGTCTCCTCTTGGTCAGTATAGTGTGACAGTGCCCTTTTAGTGACAGAAACGTGTGTGTACAAATGAAGTAACAACTGGACATGTTGTTCTGTATTTCCTAAGAACTTACACAAATGTCGCTGCCGGCAATAAACACATCAGTTTTCTCTCAAAGCGACAGGCGAACTGAGCGGCAGAATCATGAGGTTTGAGAGAAATTCCTTAGATCACCTTTAACCTAGTTACATCTTGCACAGCTTGATGCGACTCAGGTTTGTGTGTGATGTTGTGGGGTGTGATCTTATTTCATGTGCTTGAAAGAGAGTATTGGAAAACACAAAACATGAGGAATATTTTAAATTCAATAAATTCTGGAAAATTTCTGTCATTATTTACTTCCTACGTGTCATTCCAGATCTAATTGACTGACATTTTAAGATTTATTATTTTTTTTGTCTTAATGATTAAGACCTGTTTGGTTACTTGGATTCTTTTAATTATATTTTGGGTTTTCAGAAGATAGACAGGCATAGAGGTTTGGAACAACTACAGTAGATGCATTGGTGAGGCTACAGGAATGGGGTTGCATGGTTTACTAGTGATATACTGTGCTGGCAATCCTACTGATAACATTTTTTTAATGGTGGTTTTGTTATGTTTATGTGCAAGCAGTTAAACTGTTTGAACTATTTATTTGAACACTTATGTTTGCAGAAACATTACTCTTTCAGTGTAGTAAATGTTGGATGGAATTTATGACTTATATAATATTGAGTGTTTTCTTCTATTTTCAGAACACTCATTCGATTCCAGTTCATCTTGCATGTCCATGTCATTGTTCAGACTTCAGTTTATGAGGAGAAATAGATTTTTTAAGCAGCTCCAACATCATTTTATTATTATTATATTTGGGGGGTTTTAACCTTTATTTTATAAGACATCTAAGTGGAGACATGAAGGCATGGGGTGAAAAGAGAAGGGAAAGAACATCAAAGGTCCTCAAGCCAACAATCGAACTCGGTTTGCCATAAGCATCTTAGTACTATATGTCGACAGACTAAACTCTAGGCTATTGGTGATGATCAACAAAGGAAAGTATTTTGTTAGTTTGTCTATTGTTATTTGGCCACATCACATTTGATTGTTCTTTTTCAGCTTTAGCAAAGTAGCATGCAATGTTGTATGTTGGTTTGTTTTTATCAAGAACACTTTTATTATTCATAATAATAATAATAATAATAATTATTATTATTATTATTATAATTATAATAATAATTTATTACGGGGCAGCATAGTGGTGCAGTGGGTAGCACAATTGCCTCACAGCAAGAAGTTTGCTGGTTCGAGTCTCAGCTGGGTCAGTTGGCATTACTGTGAGGAGTTTGCATGTTCTCCCCGTGTTCGTGTGGGTTTCCTCCGGGTGCTCCGGTTTCCCCCACAGTCCAAAGACATGTGGTGTAGGTGAATCGGGTAGGCTAAAATGTCCATAGTGCATGTGTATGGATGGGTGTGTGGATGTTTCCCAGTGATGGGTTGCGGCTGGAAGGGCATCCGCTGCGTAAAGACATATGCTGGATAAGTTGGCGGTTTCATTCCGCTCTGGCAACCCCAGATTAATAAAGGGACTAAGCCGAAAAGAAAATGAATGAATGATTCCATACATTTTATAAAGCACTTTTCTGTACACTCAAAGCGCTTTACACATTTTTGAGGGAAATCTCCTCAACCACCATCAGTGTGACGCAATGCTAGCCATATTGTGCCAGACCCCACACCAGCTGATTGGTGGAGAGGAGACAGATAGATGAAGCCAATTATGATATGGGGATGATTAGGAAATTTGGCCAGGATGCCGGGGTTAAACCCCTACTCTTTTTCAAAGGACATCCTGGCATTTTTAACGACCACAGAGAGTTTGGACCTCGGTTTAAAGTCTCATCCAAAAGACGCCACTCACTGAGCATTATAGAGTCCCCATCAATATACTGGGGCGTTAGGACCCACACAGACACACAGGACCCTTACTAACACCACTTCCAGCAGCAACTTAGCTTTCCCATGTGGTCTTCCATTCAGGTACTCACCAGGCACAGCCCTGCTTAGCTTCAGTGTGCAACCATGTGAGAGTTAGCTGCTGGCGTATATGCATATACACAATCTACTATGGTTCAGTCTTGTTTGGTGAAGCTACAACCCCAAAAAGCAGACCAAAGGCAATGTGTGCATTACATTTTATTGTTCTTGGTATTGTATTTTCTCAACCTGAAAAAGTTATGATTGTATTTTGCTAGTTGAGACCCGGTCAACATTACCAAACAATCACATTTCTTGGCAAAGTCACATTTTATTTTCAATTTAAACCTTAGTTGGACAACCAGAGGAAGAGGGACGCTGTATACAAGCTTCTTTAAATTCTAGATTGATGGTGGGCAACAATGCAAGCCAAACTCAGTTTTGAAGTAGTCAATATGATTACAAATATTATGGCAATATCCCTCTCCCTCTGCTTGTCAACACCACAAACATCCACTTTGGTGCTCTCTTTTGAGATTAAAGCGGAGGTAATGAAAATATCAGAATTTTTTTTGTTTTTGCCTCATAAACTTAGGTTACTTGATTAAGGTTAAATCATCAGGGTCACGTGTACTACTAAGATGTTTTCTCGTCTTTTCTGAGATGTTAAGGTGTTCGTTTTCTGATTTCAGAGATGAATGTAGGCCTTATGAGTTTTAAACAGCTTTAATGACAGAAATTTCCTTTTAGGGTGACTGTATCTTTTAGTACAATAATCAAGCTCTCACATTTTTTACATTTCTGCCTAGGGCTGTGCGATATTGAAGAAAATTTGATATGCGGTGGCACGCTAAACAAAACGATTTTTGATATCCAATTTATCCTTTAAAAAAATACATTTTAAAACCAACATGTGTTTCATACACTGTAAAAAATGGCAGTGATTTCAACGGTAAAAAACAAAAAATGCTACAGTATAAATCCGTAACCTGGTTAACAGTTTGGTACCTTAATATATACGGCGAATAACCTTAAATTGACTTTCCCAGAATTCCCTGTATGGCACATCACTTTTTATGCTTTTTGTTGATATTACTATGGATCTTTTTAGTTGTTTCCCCATCAGTTATGTACATTAGATATTTATGTTACATCTAATGTTGATAAACAATGTTTATTTCATGACTTTAATTTTATGCGTGTTCCCATACTGGTGTTTAGTAGCTGTGTGAATGACACTGAGCACCTTCTATATATTCATACACTTTTCTAAATGTGGGAAAAGTTGATTGTGATGAGCATTGGTTCATTATGTAACTTCCTCATCACCACCTGCAAATGGGTGTGCTAACAAGTCTAACTGTGTAACAAAAGATGTGAAGGTGTTGGTAATTCAAAATACAGACATATTACCTCTATAAATTAATAAAATATGGTAGTTTACCATAAAGATGAGAAATTACTTTTACGCTTTGTACCGTATTTTAATGGTAAAGTACTGGCAACCACAGCTGCCGTTTTTTTACCATAAATTTTACAGATTTATTTTTTTACAGTGTATTGCTTCAGGGAAAAGAAAGTAACCACTACTTTGCTTTTACTGTGTATAGTTACATCAACCTGGAAACATCAAGAACACTTGAGTTACTTCTTTACTGTCTTATTGCTTTGTTTAAGAGATAGTTCATCCAAAAATGTAAATATCATCATTTACTCACACTTGACTTGTTCCAAACCAGTTTTAGGTTGTTTTTTTTATTAATTTGAACACACACAATATATATATATATATATATATTTTTAAAGAAAAGCAGTCACTATGCAAGTCAATGGTTGCAGGTTTCCAACATTCTACAAAATATAATCAGAGGGTGTGCTAATAACAGCACACAAAGATGCTTTTGTATTAAATCACTCATTTGTTGAAAACCATTGTGATGTAACAGCCTTATCACTCAGCAGCCCAAGACCGGTGGCTCACTGAAGCTGCTTGGATGGGAGACCACGTGGCAAATCTAGGTTGCTGTTGGAAGCTCTGTTTGTGAGGCCAGCAGGTGGTGCTTAATCTCCAGTCTGTGTGAGTCCTAATGCCCCGGTATAGTGAAGGGGACACTGTAATGTCAGTGAGCACCATCTTTTTGATGAGACATTAAAATTAGGCTTCCCAATCATCCCCATCCACTGAATTGGCCGTATTACATTATATTGCAGCATTATGTAAAATCAACATTATATTGCAGCATTATTTAAAAGAGCACCCAAAACATGGGGGTGAGTGAGCGCTGATGTTATTTTCACTCTTGACTGAAAGGCTCCTTTAAACAAACAGCCTCAAGGGTTGTGAAAGTCAGTGAGACCTGCTGTCATGTCTGCTTTTTCCTGCTCCGTCGCTATGAAAGTTTCCAGCTTCAGAGTAACTGTGAGGGAAAGAAATGGAGTGAGAAAGAGCACCAGTCATAGAGGAATGAAGGCAATGCCTGCAACTGAGTTTGCCCAGACTGCTGAATATATTGGCAGTGTGTGTACAGATCAGATAGCACACATCTCAATCTGCTTTAATTCCCAGCAAAACCCTCCCGGGTGTCGCTGAGCCACAAGGTTGTCCCAGCTTCTGCTAACACACTCACACACACATACACATTGGAATTCCCTTTGTTTCCGCTTGGCCTGACAACTGCTCCATTCATAAAAATACTTCACCTGTTTACCTGATTGAATGCCAAAACTCACCTGCAGTGTTTGCTCGGATGTGTGCTTGTCATGTTCAGATATCAGGCAGTTTTATCATGTGATAACGTTTTGTTTGGCTGCCCAGGCCAAATCTTGGTGATGTGCATGAAGTACCTGCACACATAAACAGGGAAGGTTCGTAAGTAAGAAAGGAGATGGATCTTTGTTTGGGCTCCTGTCCAAATGCAGTCATCACCTTTGACTGCACCTGCCTGTCTGACCTTTGGCTGTGGGCCATTTCTCTCTGTCTGTCTGTCTAAGCAGTTAGTTGATTTAAATATTAAGAAGTGATTAAGAATGTGAGGTTTGTTTAAGGAAATGTGTGTTATTTTAAGGAAAGTGTGTGTTAATTAGCCCCCCTGTATATTTTTTCCCCAATTTCTGTTTAACGGAGAGAAGATTTTTTTAAACACATCTAAAAACGTAATAGTTTTAATTACTCATCTCTAATAACTGATTTATTTTATCTTTCCCATGATGACAGTAAATAATATTTTACTAGATATTTTTAAGACGCTTCTATACAGCTTAAAGTGACATTTAAGGCTTAACTAGGTTAATTAAGTTAACTAGACAGGATAGGGTAATTAGGCAAGTTAAAAAACGTTTTTTTTTCTGTAGACTATCGAAAAAAAAAAATTTACTTAAAGGTGCCAATAATTTTGACCTTGAAATGGCTTTTAAAAAATTAAACACTGCTTTTATTCTAGCTGAAATAATACAAATAAGACTTTCTCATTAAGAAAAAACATCAGACATACTGTGAAAATTTCTTTGCTTTGTTAAACATCATTTGTAAAATATTTAAAAAAGAAAAAAAATTCAAAGGGGGACCGATATGAGCAATATCACACTCATAGCAGCGCAAAATGGCTATATATCAGCACTGGTGGGAGGAGTGCCTTAGTGTCCCACCAGTGCTGATATACAGCCATATCGCACTGCTACGAGTGTGATATTGCATTTATATAACAGTTCAACGGCACAATCATGTATATAAAAAAGAAACTCAAAGACGGAGAGTCTAAAAACCCTTTTGTATTAGGAACTACTTTCTTCCGCCATTCATTGACATCTGCAGCTGACGTCAGAACAGCAGAAGCCGTTACTAATTTACCAACGTCACTTTACAGGCTAGTGTTTGAATTATTCTCTAGCGTAATGTCTAAAGTGATGGCAACACAGGTACTTTTAGACATATTTAGACATTTTAAGATTATAAGGCTGAACATGACATGAAATGCCATCCATCTACAGAGATACCTTTTTACAGTATTGCAGAATTACAATCTACAGTATTTCTCTCTTGTAATCATGATATCACAATAATTAACCCCGAAAAAGCAGCGCAACCAGATTGCTGTTGTGTTTGCGATAAGGAAAAAGGCTAAACACATGCAAGCAGTTCTCCTTTCTTTCTGCCAACACAACACACATTCTTGATATGCGAGTCCCATCTCACACACAGTACTCTGCAATTATATGGAATAAATACAGCACTACAACATACAAAAGAGAGAGATCGACTTAGAATATCACTTACCAGTTTAATAATGATTTGATCAGCTGTAGTTAGAAATTACACAGCTTTAATCATCTAAGGGCTTAATATGTAGTTCTGTCACCATCTTGTGGATAGACAACATCAACCGTCTTTGATCAGCTCAGAATGGCAGGCTAATGGTCGCCAACGTGCTGTCTCTCAGAAATTAATAATATTTTAAAATAGGCACTATCCATATAATAAACTGCATAGTTGCAATCGAAACAACTACATTCTCAACTTAAAAGCCTCAAAAGTACATTATGTTGTCCAGCAGCAGGAATATTTGTCAAACTGTAGAGTGTCCTCTGCTTGTTGCTGTATGTGGGCGGAGTAATACACAAGGGTGAAGGGTTAAGAGGCTGGACCAGTGCTGTTATTTGCAGAATATCACACGGCTGTCAGCCAATCAGATTCAAGAACCAGACAGAACCGTTTTATATATATATATATATATATATATATATATATATATATATATATATATATATATATATATATATATATATATATATATATATATAGGGCATCCGCTGCGTAAAACATGTGCTGAATAAGTTGTTGGTTCATTCCGCTGTGGTGACCCCAGATTAATAAAGGGACTAAGCCGAAAAGAAAATGAATAAATAAATATATATAAGCAAAAATGTGCGCTTTCATTTTGACACAGCCATCGTCACCGAACATAAATCAGAGAGGTAATACTTTCTCATACATAGCCTCATTTCAGTTGTCAAGTTTTGCAAAAATCTATCTATTGAATAAATAAATCTATTTAAAATTAAACATTGGCTAGAATTGTGCATTATAGGCTTAAATTATAGAGGGAAATTACAGATGAAGCGAGACTGCAGTCAGATCATGAAGCAGATCTTGATCTTTCTTTCGAGGTGTCATTGCAGAAATGAACAAGAGATAGTAATTTCAATTAATTACAAGTAATAGTCAACTTTCCTAACAGATAAACAGCACTAATATTTCTTTTGCATTCGTATTGGAAATGAAACGCACATTTGCCGGTAGGAATGATGACATCCCACCCTACTCATATTTCTCTTTTCATATATATATGTGGTTATTACACAACAATAATACACTGTGATATAGTCCGGTTCGTCAGTTCGTTGTATCTTTTTGCTTTCTTATTACAATCAATCCGCTCCAGAGTTCGTTTCAATCAAGCCGAGACCACCTCATTCAGGGGATTTCGGATCCGAATGAGATTGTGGGATTCACATACAGTAGGCCAAACGAACCATGCTAACTGGGAAAACGAGACCGGTTCCGAAACAACTCTAGGTGAGAAAGCACCCTATTTGCACGTAATTGATAAACAGTTGCAGCCAAATTAAAATATAGTGACAAGGCAGCACTGGCCCGACTGGCCAGTAATGATCCAATCTACTGTCACAAGCATCTCGCATGCTGACCCCAGGCCATCGGCCAATCATTTTTGTTAAGCCCTGCTGTACAAAATTTGATCTCTCTACCCCAAGAAACAATCTGCTTTTTTACAATTTCAAAATACTTCATTCAGTGTGATTTATGAGCTGTTTTTCTCACACGGAATATAAAATATCTCCCTGCAGGGTTAAATTTACTGGTATTTCTATACTTGTGGGGACATTTGGTCTCCACAATGTAAGGAATACAAGGTACACAGGACAGGAAATAAAAATCTGCAATATTCCTATAGTAAAATATTACTCATATTGTTTTACCTGTTAACCCACAGGGGTCTGAGGGGGTTTTGAGACGTTGGAGAAGTTTTTATATGCCCTGACATTTGCGTTTGTTTCAGTTTGTTATACATACTGTATATTAATGGTAATATAAAACATAGTGTACTTTTTCAAAAAGGTGTCTATAATACATTTTCAATGAAGTGATCGGATCATTACAATAACAAATGCAAAAGAACAGAATGTGCGTGGGTGGTTAAAAATGTGTTCTTTGCCCCAAAAATCTTTTTCATAACTTACACTATATTGAAGAAAGTATAGAATACTAATCTTTTTATTCCACATGTAACATGCAGGTTGAGAATAAGTAAATAATGACTGATATCGCACATACCTACTGCGTTCACATTTACACCACATGTTTGTTTGGTTTGCTTAATGTCTTTTTTCACATACTGATCAACAAGTGCTCCGCTTCGAGAGACACGATCGATTCTAATCAACTCTGAAGGTTTCAGTCACAAAAAACACAGAATGAAGCAGTTATAATGTCAAACCTTCAAACATGTTCAATTAATCGCACGTGTTTGACTTTGACAGCCTTAAAAACTAGGTCAATGGACGGAGAGCTGTGGTCGTTGTGTCAGAGGAAGAGCAGTGCGCCATCTGCCACCATCTAAAGGGAAGTTCACGGCCTCCTCCCTGATGCTGAACATGCTTCTGACTGCAGTGAGATCACTTGATATGTGAGATCACTCGACTCCAGCAATTCCTATTGGTATACCGTAATGAAAAATAAATGCTGCGCCATCCGTCTTAAAGTAAATCTCAGGTTTTTTATGCCTGACTGACTGGCCTTGTGAAAGATTAATGGAGCGTGATTTAGCTATGCACAAAGCCAGCAAACCCGCAGAGAGCTCAATTCGCCGAATCCTCCTTTTAACCACCTTTTGAAAACATCTTTTTTTTTTTGATTGATCCACCTTAGAAACAGAAAAAATCAAGAAGGGAAAGCCTCTAATTTGTTTTTCAAATACAGTCACATTCTTGGCAGCGTCTTGAGCTGTCTTTGCCAAAGGCATGGTGGAACGAGGGAGGAGGCCATGTGCTCTTTGAAGGGGAGTGTTTGTGTGTGTTGGGGGGGCTGGGTCAGTTTTCCACAATGCCCTTCCTTTCCCCTTTTTGTTTCCCCCTAAACATCTGTCTGAGTCTAAGGGAAGTGACTTTGTCAGAGCAAGCTGTACACTGTATCGAGACCTTCTGTGAGCTGACTGACCTTACGTACGATAACCGTAGTCTCGCTGCTTAGTCTCGATCTTGTGTTTGAGCAGATCCACCCCATTAATTTAGCTTCTTCTGAGCTGAAGAAGATGCTAAACAGACACAAGCAAAATTTCTCTTCAGATAAGATGGCGATTATTCAAACGCAATAAAAGTCCGGCGTGATGGATGTTGTACAAGGAAAGTGTTGGACAGAAAGGGCTGCAGCTGCCAGAAGAAGCTCTCACCGTGGACATATTCTACAGTTTCACATCAACAATTAAATACTGTTACACTGCAAAAAATGCCTTTCTTACTCTATTTGCCTTTTTTTCTAGTCCAAATATTTAAAAATTCTTCAATCAAGAAGCATTTTCAGGCAGATATATTGTTGTGTTTTCAGAAAAAAGTACAAATTACATTCACTAAGGTACTGTACAGTAAATATTCTAGCAATCTGTTCATCCATCCATACAATCTGTTCATCCATTCATACAATCTGTTCATCCATCCATTCATGCATCCAATCTGTTCATTCATCCATCCATCCATTCATCCATCCAATCTGTTCATCCATCCATGCAATCTGTTCATCTATCCATCCTCTCATCCAATCGGTTCATCCATCATCCAATCTGTTCATCTATCCATCCATCCAATCTGTTCATCTATCATCCATCCATCTAATCTGTTCATCTATCCATCCATCCATCCATCCATCCATCCATCCATCCATTCATCCATTCATCTAAATAATCTGTTCATCCATCCATCTATTCGATCTGTTCGTCCATCCATTCATCCATCCAATCTGCCATCCATTCATCTATCCAATCTGTTCATCCATCCATCTTTTCGATCTGTTCATCCATCCAATTATCCATCCAATCTGTCAATTCGTCCGTCTATCCATTCATCCATCCAATCTGTTCATCCATCCATCCAACCAACCAATCTGTTCATCTATCAATCTATCCATCCATCCATCTATCATCCATCCAATCTGTTCATCTAGCCATCCATCCATCCATCTATCCATCCATTTATCTATCTATCCAATCTTTTCATCCATCCATCCATCTATCAATCCATTCGATATGTTCATCCGTCCATTCGATCTGTTCATCCATCCATCCATCCTTCCAATCTGTTCATCCATCCATCATCCACCCTTCCACCCATCCATCCATCCATCCATCTATCCAACCAATCTGTTCATTCATCCATCCATCCATCCAATCTGTCAATTCGTCAGTTTTTCCATCCATCCATTCATCCAACCAGTCTGTTCATCCATCCATCATCCATCCATCCATCCATCCATCCAACCAATCTGTCCATCCATCCATCCATCCATCCATCCAATCTGCTAATCTATTCAATCTTTTATCCATCCATCCATCTGCCCATCCTTCCCTCCGTCCATCCAATCTGTTCACCCATCCATCCATCCATCCATCCAATCTGTTCATCCATCCATCCATCCATCCATCCAATCTGTCAATTTGTCAGTTCTTTCCTCCATCCATCCATTCATCCATTCATCCAATCTGTTCATCCATCCAATCTGTTCATCCATCCATCCATTCACCCATCCATCCATCCATCCAATCTGTTCATCCATTCATCCATCTAATCTGACAGTCCGTTCGTCCGTGTTAAAAACATTTTATTTTTTGTAATTTTTCATGTAAAATTTTAACAAATTACCACATTTCCTATCAACAAATTCAATTATATCAATAGATTTCAATAGATAATTATATAATTGTCTAATCCTGCCCAGGACAGCTTTATGGTAGTTGACCACTCTCTTTTTTTCCAATCTTTTTCTTTCTGACCATTTCAAAACCATTTTTCATCCACTCTTTGTAAACCTGACATGTAGCAGTAACAACTACTAAAAGGTCAACTACCCAGAGACAGTAATCAGGCATGTGGTGACTTACAGAGGCAGTTTAACCAGCCATCCATCAAGCAGCTTTATCAGCCCACTCCACCTAATGTAAACAGCAAACGCCGGGAAGGAGGACAAGTAAGGCAGGGTACAAAATTAACACTCCAAGCACTAAATGAAACTTTTTTGGTTGTTTCTTTTTTATATAAACATACCTCAGTGAAAGAACTGACTTGTGCAAGTTTATCTAGATTATTTATGAAATATGTATGATAATTATGGCCTTATATCTCCATGGTACAGGAAAAAATGCAGATGAAATCTTTTCATGAATTGAATTTACTGCAGAATATGAAATGACACAGAATTAGGAAAAAAATGGATGCATTAATCAGAAGTAGGCCTTTAAACTTAAATCACACTGTGATATCCACTAGCATCTAAACCTTTTCAGAGGTCGACGCAAGTGAATGATCCGCCAATTTTTCCAACATATGTTTTACACGGCGGATGCCCTTCCAGCCGAAACCCAGTTCTGGAAAACACCCATACACATTAATTTGCACACACATTCATACACTACGGCCAATTTAGTTTATTCAATTCACCTATACCGCATGTCTTTGGACTGTGGGGGAAACCGGAGCACCCTGAGGAAACTAGAAAGCGAACACAGGGAGAACATGCAAACTCCACACATAAATGGCAACTGGCTCAGCCAGGACTCGAACCAGCAACCTTCTTGCTTAGAAGCGACAGTGCCAAACACTGAGCCACCGTGCCACCTTAAAAAATCGATATAAATGTGAATTATTCTTATTCATAGCCAGTACCAGAACATTAGTCATTTTTCAGTCGATATGACCATTTTAATAAAAAGCTGTTATCATATCATGAACTCAAAGAAATTTAACAGTCTTTCCAACAACCCATTAACATAACAGTTCAGTTATTCTAAACTGATTATAAAAATATTCAATGTTTAATGCTTTATGCCTTTATCTGATTTACCCCAAAAATCTATTAAAATGCTATTATTATTATTAGTATTATACAGTATATATTACTGTAAATTACAGAGTATATATTAAAATATTCGTTTTTTTGTGTCATCAATAGTCTCATCATGTTAAGGTATTGCTCAGCAAGCATATGCGTCATTCTGCATTAGGTCCTACTTTTTAAAGGCGGTGAGTTGTTAGGTTATATAAGGATCTCTCTTGTGATGTCTTTTTTATGAAACATTTATTAAAAGATAGAGCTCCCTGGCTGGCGTAATGGCATTTGCATCATGGCCTTCAATGAGTTCATATCAGATCACAGTCTGGAATCTGTATCTCCTGTGATCTGGATCTTCAGTGCTCTGTCATTAGCTGCTCATAAAACACACCATCCAACCTGTCAGACCCCATTAGATGAGAAACGGCTGTTTGTTTAACTCTCATTGAACTTATTCCCTAAGTTATTTACTGTTATAAGTTATGCTGCGTTTTTGAACTAAAAAACGATTATATATATATACGATTTTATATATATATATATATATATATATATACATATATATACATATACATTTATAATCATTTTATTCTGTATTAAAGAGAACTGAAGTCTTGAGTCCTGAGTAAGGAGAAAGAGGGAGACTTGCTCATTAGCGCAGACTGTTTCAGAGACTGTTTCAGACGAACTGATTATTCTTTTTCATGCTGCCTTCAAACCAGCGTTTTAAAGCATTCAATTAAGGGCAAGAAGAAAGTAGGAAAACAGAAGAAGAGAGGGAAACAGAGTCCGCTTTCTTCTAGCCAATTAAAAAGTTTTAGTGCGTGTTTGGGAATGCAGAAAACAGCGACAAACTCACTGCAAGAAAAATGAGGTGGAAAGCCTTACTCAGCTGCACCTGCTGCAGTTTTTATACCGAATGTATGCACGGTGTCAACATATATGTCATGCATTGCTTTTTTTAACACGCACACACACAACATACACACTCTAGCACAATTCGCCTTACGCACACAGGTGCAGTGTCAATGCTCCACTTTAAAATTTATGTGGCCTTTGTGCAATTTTGGCTCTCTTTGCACTTTTTTATGACACACACAGTAAAGAAAACGGTCATCATTAACAAACACCATCTCCCCCTTTTTTTCTTGTTTATGGCCCTTTGCTGAATTAAACGTAATCTGCTGCTCTCTTTCGGTTTCTCCTGGTCTCCCTTTTGCCCCTGTTCTCGCTCAGTTGCATGTTTAACAGGAACTCTGGCTTGTAAAGCTGTGTTTATAGATCCCGTATGTTTGATTGTATGGGACTTTATGGCTTTGACCTTGACTGAGCAGGAGGGAGAGGTGGACCTCCTATAGTACGTGAGGCGACATTAAACATCTGCATGTTTTTGGTCATGTGATGATGATGATTGAAGGCGGGCTTTATTAAAAAGGCTTTATTGTTGACCCATATTCAAATCTAATGATCACTTACTCATTTTGACAAGATTAATTTTTTTTGTTTAATGTTTAAAAACTCTCTAAAAAATGTGTTAGATTTATTGGTGTTTGTTTATTTATGCATTTGGATTATTTCTAATTGTATTAGAGGAACTTAATCTCTGCTTTGACAACTTGGGTGTTGAACATTTGAATAAAGCGACTTTCGATGCCATTTTTAGCAGTTTTAGTCAATATATTGTCTGGTTTCTGGAACTAATTCTGAGTAATGATCTTAAACTTCAGTACCGAGAAAGTACATTTTTTATTGTATTTTTCTTTTTCTGTATTATTTTATTTTGGCTGATATTGTTTTTGTCAATGGGAAACTGCATATATCCACATAGAAAATCATTTTATGTTAAGGTTCATCATAGATCATCATCATGTATGAGTGGTTAGTCATCTGTGGTCTCTCATAATCATTTTTAACAGATTTCACTCACATATTGACAGAATGTCTAATAATAATGCTTCCTAATAATGGCGCTAAAATCCATGATCCCCACATTCGAGAAAAAAAAACCTGTAAAAGTAAAAATTAAAAACCTTAAATCAAATGGATCATTTTATATATATATATATGTGTGTATACATGTGTGTGTGTGTGTGTGTGTGTGTATATATATATATATATATATATATATATATATATATATATGTATATATGTATATATATATATATATATATGTATATGTGTGTATATGTGTATATATATGTATATGTATGTATATGTGTGTATATATAAATGTGTGTGTATATATAAATGTGTGTCTGTGCGTGCGTGCGTGCATAAAATATCACACAAGTAGCAGTGCGATGTGGCTGTGGCACTGTTGGAAAGTGCGTTGGCATGAGGCCGCAGGCCATGTGCCTTAGTGTCCCACCAGTGACAAAATACAGCCAAATCGCACTGCTACGTGTGGGAACAATATATCTTTTTTATATCTTATTTTTTTTCTGTTAAACAGGATATTTATGTAAATGTTGAAATGTGACTGGGTGTGTGAGAAATAAACAACTTGCTCCCCAGCAATGAATAAACCATCATTTAAATCCATAAATCATTAAAAGCAAAGTTTATAAAACTTGTTTTTCTTTACGCAGTGTGATTACGTGGCTTGAATAAAGATGTACTGTACAATAAAAGTTAATGGTAATCAAATAAAAAAACTTCAAAGCAGTATATGTGTGTACATACATACATACATATATACATACATACATACATATATACATACATACATACATACATACATACATACATACATACATACATACGTATGTATGTATGTATGTACTGTATGTATGTATGTATGTATGTATATACACACATATACTGCTTTGAAGTTTTTTTATTTGATTTTTATTTGATTTATTTTGACACATATATACATACACATATATACATATATATATAGATATATATATATAAAAAAAATTTTATATATATATATTTTTTGCAGTGACTAAACTTTTTTCATTCTTTAAACAGAGTTTTAATATGCCAAAATAATACATGAAGTCCTCTGTGACACCTTTCTACATCATGACAGTGCTAATTCTCATTCAATTTTATTGTAAAAAAGAACCTACATTTGAATAAACAAACAAACAAATACATTTGGAATAAAACAGTGTAAAATAAGACAGAACCTTCATTTTTCATTTAGCTACCCATGCAACAACCATCCACCAATCAGGAGGTTTAAAGTACGATATGAGCAGCTTCTCTTTCATTAGTTGTAATCCTCTTGAACTCATTGTTAATCATTGGAGGCTAATTATTGTGATTAGCTCAAGCAGTCCCACCGCGGATCTCCATTGTTTTGGTAATAACCTCCTTGACAACATTTACACACACTAAACCTGACTCTATTCAAAATAAAGGTGAACACTCACTCACTCACTCACACACACACAGAGGACAAGCAGATGAAAAGACCTGTTAGACTGGCCAATATGCGAACAGCTAGTCCAATGAAAGATGATAGGCCAGCTGAGCATTAACTAATGCAGAACAAATGTCCTCTTGGCTTCATTGTCAAGACTTGTGTCATACACTAGCCATGCGCACTATACAGGCCGGTCGGATGCACTGTTATTTGAGCCATATCAGTGTAGGAATATCATGCAGTATCACGCCTCTGTGATCGTGCTTTCTCAAGCTTTGAGCTTAAGCCGCCTGATCCTTTTCTTTCTCTTCACACACACAATAAAACTATCTAATTCCCCTCTTTGGTCCAGAGCCATCCATTCATAGACTGATTCAGAGGGCATGTGCCACGTCCGTTTGTGTTTGGGGAGAGCGCTTGGTAACTGTGAGCATAATAGATACCAAAGAAACATCGATATACACTTACGCATACTCTTCTGTCAGCAGATCGCTTTGTAAATTTGCCACCATATATCAGTTTACACTTACGATGCCTTTGGAGAGGCGGCCAGACCGCTTGTCTTGTAGAAAGAATTACGGCTGGGGCGACATAAAACAGAAATTGGTCTTGTTAATTTTTGTTGTTGTTGTTTTTTCTCCACATTGTGCAGGTAGAAATATCTATTTAACCTAATTCCACATCTCTCTTTGTATTCAGATATTTTTAAGCCAATAAACTTAATAAAAGTCTTTAGTCATGTGATTCAGTAAATGAATACATTCAAGCAATCATTTCAAAATAGCAGTGATGTAAAGAAAACCAGGCCACATTAGAGAGAGAGACCAGTGAATTATGGAAAAGGGTCTGGATCCACGCCAGGTGCATATGCAAGCTGAGACTACATGCAATGCTTTTAATGTGTACACCTAACCCCACCCCTAACCCTGCCCCTTCCACTGACGTCACAAGCTGTATTGAGTGCATGTCTCTGAGACTGCATATTTGAGATTGTGTGTCTCAGCTTGCATGCCTAAGTCTGCATCAATGATTGGAATTATGAGCAGATTTCAGCAAATTGTTCATTCTAGTGCAAGTTTCACTTAACAGTGCCAAAGGTTTGAAAATCTTGATATATCTTGGCATAGCTTAATAACACAGATTTGACATGCATGAGCCTTAAACACCCTTTTTTCCTTCTGTGAGTGTAAAATCCTGGTGTAAAACGGGTCAGTCGGAACAACACATTTACGTTGCACATGGGATCATTAATATGATTTTCATTGGCCATAACGTTTCCTTATGAGATTACAACAATAATAATTTTTCCTTAATTTTTTTATTAAATAAGGTTCTATGGTATAATATGTATATGAGATAATTATTTTGAAAACAGGAGAGACAGGGAGACTAAAGCTGCACATTTTTGCGTTGTTTTCTGTGCATCGCTAAGCAACGTGGACTGACATCACTCGCATGGTGGTGGCAGTGTGTATACACTCACTCACTCACTCACTCACTCACTCACTCACTCACTCACTCACTCACTCACTCACTCACTCACTTACTCACTCACAGCTTTAGAAACCTTTAGAAACCAAATTGAAACTTAGTAAAATCTTTAGAATTTAAAAGATGTAATGCGGCAGAATATGTGACTTTGCATCCAGTGTACGATTGGCTTAAAGGAGAAGTTTTCAGCCAGCTGTCAGTTCATAATGCGTCTAAATGCAAAACGTGGGATATATGGATTGTGCATTTATTCAGTGCCACTTCAAGAGGCATAAGGTCTGTTTAAATTTTAAAAAATTACTTCGATATGTACAATGTAGGGCTGGGAAATAAAATCAGTATTCGTATTTATTGATCGAACACCAAAGTCAATAACTATAAAAAAAAGTTTCTGTATGAAGTTTCGGTATGAAGCGCTATAGTTTTATTAAAATGTGGCTGCTGAGCACGTGCCTTGGAAGGTATGCCAGTAAGATTTGTTTCAAAACTATTTCTAAATTCAGTTCTAATTTCCAGCAAACTAATAAATGAGCAATAATAATAAAGTGTGGTCCAAAAACTGAGTTATATAATTAAACTGACATGCTATGCCCCATATGGTCCAAAACCTGACAGGTGGACACATCTAAGCTTGTTTTTAATAAAACAAATATAAATATGCATATAATAAATACTACTACTACTAAAATAACATTATACAAAAGCACATTGTCATGAATAAACTATAAAAAGCCCCATGAGAAGAAGGCAGTGATTTTTATATTCATGTAGAAAATAATAATTAAAAAATATTTTAGTCCTTTAATTCTTTTTCATTTGTAAAGATATTTGTGTATTGCTGTACATCCTGCGTGTTTTAAGCAATGTGTAAGCGAGGCGCACAACTAACGCACTCTGCGATGGACTGCTTTCAGCTGGTTGATTGCGCAGTCTATTTTAGTTCCTCAAAATAGTAACGTGCCAACAATGCGCCTTAACACACCTCATTTCTAGACTAGAACACCCATGGGTTCACAAAGTGGCGCAAGTGGATTTGCTATTTAAGCCACGTGGTGGACAACGGGAAAATTAAGGTCGCGTTGACCTAAAAAAAAGGTCCTGCGCCTTTTTGCGCCAGGTGTATGATAGGGCCCTATATCTTGTCTGTTTTTTATTTATGTTAACTTTCTAAATGCACCTTTAAGAACATGTACATCTCTGCCTGTCTGTTTTGTATTGCATGATTATAATTTAGCCTGTATTTGGTAAAATAGGTTACTCTGGTGTCTTAAATATATTTCACTCACTCTTTACAAACAGCTGTTTTCTGCTTGCAAGCAATTTTTTACAAATACCAATTGAACCTAAAAAAACATGAATCAAATTAAGACAGGTTTTTGTGAATTCCAAGGGTTTATAGTGAACTTTGCTTACAACTCAACAAATTCACAAGGGCTCATCCTCTTGAGCATTTGAGTGTACAACTAAAAACTAGCCTAGAGCGCCATCTGCTGTTAAAAGCTAAGCTCAAAATCGATTCAAGAGATAATAGCGATACATTTTGAAAATCTCTGAATTAATGCAGTTTTAATTTAATAGTTTAAATTTAAACAATTTTTAACAGCAACAGCTCTATTTCTAGTCAAGATAAAGACAATTGCAGGAGTTAGAGTAGCTTAGAGGACAGTGCCTCTGTTTTTAATTCCAGTGTGACCTTGTTGACCTGTGACAACAGCAGAACAAGGCTAAATTTGAGTACCAATTTGTTACGTTGCCAAATCCTCAATTTGCTCGTATAGGTCGACTTTCCTTGGTTAATCTCATTGGATAAATTTAGACATGTGCATCCATTTCAGCTGTCTCATCTGCATGCATGTGTAAATGCACAGTTTAAAGACTGCAATATTGATCTTTTTTTTTTTACGAGGTAGATAAACATAAATAATCTTGCTCGTCAGTATCCAGTGACCAGTGGAATGGTGAAAATCATTTTCTCAGTATCCCACATCTTAATCCAGATTATCGAGGCAGTCAAGGCCGTGTGATTTACACAGGTTTTGAGACATTGTTACTGTCAGAGAAGTGAAAGAGCAGCTCAGCACTGCACGTGACCTCCTGGGTCTGCAGAGAGAACGTGCTGGAGGGAAAGATGGGATTATGGCTCGCATAATCTGAGCTGTTTCCTGGAAAGCCGCCTTGTTTTCTCCAGCGAACCGGCTGGGCATGGAAGAGCTCATGGGAAGCATCTGCCATGGGATAGACAACTAAGAGGGAGAGAGAGAGAGAAAATTGACATCATACTAGAATGCGAAGCAGAAATAATGTAATGGTGTTGTCTAGATTTCATTTCAGTTCAATTAAAGTCATTTTTATTTATTTTATTTGAACTTTGCTTCAAATAACGGGGTGTTTTAATGTTTGTTTGTTTGTTTTGTTTTATCTTGGTTTGCATTTTGTTTTGCTTGTTTGTCTTGCTTTGACTTTGGCTGTTTTGTTTTGTTTTGTTTTTTGTCTTGTTTTGCCTTGTCCTGTCTTGTCTTGTTTTGTTTTGGTTAAATTTCGTTTTTTGTTTTGTTTTTGTTTTGTTTTGTTTTGTTTTGTTTTGTTTTGTTTTGTTTTGTTTTGTTTTGTTTTGTTTTGTTTTGTTTTGTTTTGTTTTTTGTCTTGTTTTTCCTTGTCCTGTCTTGTCTTGTTTTGTTTTGGTTAAATTTCGTTTTTTGTTTTGTTTTTGTTTTGTTTTGTTTTGGTGTCTTGGTTTGCATTTTGTTTTGCTTGTTTGTCTTGCTTTGACTTTGACTGTTTTGTTTTGTTTTGTTTTGTTTTGTTTTTTGTCTTGTTTTTCCTTGTCCTGTCTTGTCTTGTTTTGTTTTGGTTAAATTTCTTTTTTTGTTTTGTTTTTGTTTTGTTTTTGTTTTTGTTTTGTTTTGGTGTCTTGGTTTGCATTTTGTTTTGCTTGTTTGTCTTGCTTTGACTTTGACTGTTTTGTTTTGTTTTGTTTTGTTTTGTTTTGTTTTGTTTTGTTTTGTTTTGTTTTGTTTTGTTTTGTTTTGTTTTGTTTTTTGTTTTGTTTTTTGTTTTGTTTTTCCTTGTCTTGTCTTGTTTTGTTTTGGTTAAATTTCTTTTTTTTGTTTTGTTTTGGTGTCTTGGTTTGCATTTTGTTTTGCTTGTTTGTTTTGTTTTGTTTTGTTTTGTTTTGTTGTTTTGTTTTTTGTTTTGTTTTTTGTCTTGTTTTTCCTTGTCCTGTCTTGTCTTGTTTTGTTTTGGTTAAATTTCTTTTTTTGTTTTGTTTTTGTTTTGTTTTTGTTTTGTTTTTGTTTTTGTTTTGTTTTGTTTTGGTGTCTTGGTTTGCATTTTGTTTAGCTTGTTTTGTCTTGCTTTGACTGTTTTGTTTTGTTTTGTTTTGTTTTGTTTTGTTTTGTTTTTTGTCTTGTCTTGTCTTGTCTTGGTTTGGCTAAGTTTTGTTTTGTCCAAAATTTGCATGATTTACAACATTTATTCAAACTTTTGATTCAAGATTACTTATGTATTTATAAAAGTTCAAATGCTATAGAAATTGAAATGCAGTGGAATATATCGTCACCTTGGAATTATAGGTTCTCTCTGTGTTCTGAATGATTTTGAGATATTGAGCTTCAAATCTTTTTTGCATTCCATATAGCAAACAGTATGTGTGTAACATTTGTTTTTTATATAAAAAGTCTTAAAATGTAAACAACTAAGTTGTCATTAAGTTGTCATTTAATAAGAATATGTCAATAACTCAATTTTGACAAAAATTGTAATATATAATAATATTATAATTCTAAGGTGACGATATGTAAAATACATTAGAAAATATTAGGGATGCCACACTTAATCGTGTCTATGGTGCATTATGATGCAGAGGAGGAACGATTTGGTATTGGTTTAGTACAGACCATAACCGTTTGTGATTTACTGACTGTTTTATGATGCCATTTATCATCGAAGCATACCATGGCAAGAAAGGGAAGACATGTGTGCAAGTAGCATACTATGGCGAGGAAGGTGAAATTTGTGAGTGAGTAGCATTGCAAGCAAGGTGAGATTCTTGCGTGATTTGCATCCAGTGATAAGGAGATGAGACATCTGCGCACGTACCATACATTGGTGAGAGAGGCAAAACGTGTGTACGGGTAGCATACTATGGTGAGGGAGGCGAAGGCAAAATGTGTGCACGAGTAGCATATTAATTTGAGAGGGGTGAAGATGGTTGTGCAAGTAGCATACTATGGTGAGGGAGGCAAAACGTGTGCACAAGTAGCATACTATGGTGAGGGAGGCGAAGGCAAAATGTGTGCACGAAGAGCATATTAATTTGAGAGGGGTGAAGATGGTTGTGCAAGTAGCATACTATGGTGAGGGAGGAAAAAGTGTGCACAGGTAGCATACTATGGTGAGGGAGGCGAAGGCAAAAAGTGTAAAACATCAACACACAATTTTCGGCTTTGCCTTTCACAATACTAGATTGGACAGTATTGTTTGTGTAACATGCAGAGTTACTGTATAGGTATGTGATGTGATGTGTTCAATTAAAGTATAATTTTGTTTGGTTGTTTTAGTGTCCTTTGTAATAAACTTGCTTTTACACTATACTGTATGTTTTAGAAAAGATGTCTACAATACATGGTGAGAAGTCCTAGGCTGCAAATATTAAAGAAATATAAGAATTAAGTTCTTTAGCCTTCATAGTGCCCTATTAAACTGCTTTCGGGTAAAAAGAACGTTTGATTTCTAAATCCTTTCGTTTTTTTAGAATGTGAAAAAATCTCAAAATATGCAAACAAATAAATAAATTAAACACAGATTGGGTCTGGGGGGCGTGCCGTTGCAAAACCGCCAAAATTTTCTCTACCCGCCTATGTCATTTTTTTAACCACACAATCAAATTCAAAGCCACCCAATCTGGCAACACCGAGAGTGAGTTTTCTCCACCGCGTCGTCATGGATCAGCTGTGATCGCTGTTGCTGTTTATCAGTGTCAGTCACTGGTGAACAGCGCCAGAGCGTTAGAGCCAATCACAGCCCTTTCTGTTGAGTGCGTGACCAATCATAGGGCTGTAAGAAAGAACTCTCTAGACAAGGCTCGGAAAGTGATCTGGATATTTGTATTTGTTTATTTGCTATAAATGCTCATGTTGTTCTGTGCATGTACTTGAGTTTTAAAAAGTCCAGTGTATATATCTGACTGTTTGAATTAAAGGACAAAATTGTATTACAAGTAGTATATAAATATATTTATACATTTTAAATCAAGAATTGCTTTGCTGTGAAGAAAATATAAAATTGTGTATGGAAAACATCGTCCATACGCCGTGATGCACTGCGACATTGAATTGAACCAAATCGATGGCATGATAATCGTAACCAAACCGAACCGTGATACCAGTTTAGGTTCACACCTCTAAATAAAAACTAATCAAATGTGTCATTCTGAACGAATAAATGTTTTCATAATGGAAAAGGGCTTTATTTCTTACTCAGCATGCACGGTGGAACCGTTTTCTGATTTGTTTCACCGCAGTCTACAATGTGATATGTAGGGCTGTAAGATTCTGGCTAAAATGTGGATCTCGATTTTTTTGCTTAATATCAAGATCACGATTCTTTCTCAGAATTATATGAGTATGCTATTATTATTGTTAATTCTCAAACATATCGTCATCTTGGAATTATAAGATTCTGTTTGCATTCTGAAAGATTTTGAGATATTGAGCTTCAAAGTTTTTGCAATCCATATTGCAAACAGTAGTGTGTAACATTTTTTTTAAGTCTTAAAATGTAAACAATAAGTTTTCATTTAATAAGATTATGTCAATAACCCAATTTTGACAAAAATGTCAGATAGAACCTAATAATTCTAAAGTAACGATATGGTAAAACAACAATAATAATATTAGGCCTGTGTGTAGGTCTACTGTTGCTTAAAATGCAGTCATTATGGTGGACTTGGATAGACTTTCAATATGTCCTGTTTGTTAATTCACAGTAAAATGATGACATCAGAATACAACTATTTAGAATTATAAAATTGAATTATTATGTTTAAGACATGTGCTTGTCATTTATCTTGACAACATTATTAGACCATTTGTTTTCACTAGTAAAATCAGACATTTGTCATTATCAGATTTCTTCTTGCATTATATTCAACATTATATAAGCTAGAGTAGCTATACTGACACTGTAAAACATTTATTTTCATGCACAACACTATGTGTTCGCTATGAAAGAAAAAACATATCAAATGCTTGGCGTAATCATATCTGTAAAATGCGTTATGATCATTTAAATGATGTGTGGCCAGTTTCATTTTCACATCCTAGTGCGGCTCATGGCTGCCGTCACTGTGATAAAACACACACACATTCAAATCATTCTTTCAGCGCGGCTCTCAAACGATCGCTCTGTTCAACAAACTGAATGTTATTTACAACTTTATTACTTGTAATTCACAGCCTATGCAGGTTCTGTTCACTGAAGTAGCCTTCATTTGGCGTGCTGCGTGCACGCGTTCTCGGTAGCTCATGGTCAGCTCACGTGTGATTTCGCGGCCGCAAATACATCATTACATGAAGACAGAAATGGCATTTCTGGGTGAATTATACCTTATTAATACAGTTTGTGACACTTTCAACGCCATTGGAAGGTGTTCATGTTCCTGTGAAGACTTGTGCGACTGCCTTTAAGCTTCTCTCCTGACCTTGAAAATATAATTGGCTGAATCGTAGAAAAGCTGAATTAAGAATCGAGATCGTCATCTTTTTTCGATAAGTCGTGCAGCCCCAGTGATCTGCATACAAGATTGACATTTAATACTCAAACAACTTCCTTCGGATTTGACCATACAGAATATGATGAGAATAGCAATAATCCAAATACTCAAGTGTAAATGATGACATGCTAATCGGAATCAAACTGAACTGTTCAAACCACTAGGGTATATCTAATTAACAAATTAAATAAATAATAGTTCTTTAACGAAAAAAAAATGCAGATTTGCTGAAGCTATATACAAATATTTGACATGAAAAGATAAAAAGCTTCCATTTGCTTTCAGAAGTTTTTCATCCTTTGAGAAACTTAGTAAGTTTGCCAAAAGTTTTACATCCCACCAATACATTTTATGTTTTCAGTAGATAAAAATGTTTGTGTTTACTCTACGAAACATTCCTATTCGTTCTTATTTTACCATGAGAGATCTACATTTGATTGCCATACATGCTAACTTTGATTCTCTCTTTTTGTATTTCTACAGAGCTCATCTCATATTGTGTCACTGGCCATCTGTGTTTGAGAGTGAGGCGGGCCTGGTTTGTGAGCGTCGCTCCACAGAGCCGTCCCATGACTGTCTGACTCATCACAACCCGCGAATGACAGGCGTGCATTCGAGGGTGGGGCCCGCCTCAGTCTCACATGATTGGCTGCTGGATGGAAATAAGGTGAATGGAACACATGCCCAAGGAGCAGGACCCAAATCAATCAGAGGGAGAAGAGAAAAGGTAAACATGCGCACTAAACTATGATCTCGTGGTGTATAGCTGCTAGTACTCACTGCTTCTGTGTATATCGACTTTTGTTTCATGATGCGACACTTCAGGAAACTCTGTTTGTCTGGTCAATGCACACAGTCTCCTACATAATTCAGTTTTCCCGGTAACTGGCTCCATTTGTGTGTGTACATCTCACATTGAGTGCGGTGCTGGCGCTACGCCGTGCTTTTGAGACCAGCCTTCACCTCACCATTTACTCCACACACACATTTTATATAAGGCCTGGAGCCAGCAGGAAAGTGAACTAAAGCCTTAGAGAATGCCTGTTACTGTCCAAAGTCAGCACACACTTAAGACGTACGCACACATACACACAGGTTTTTGGTTTAGCAGGACGGCACAGGCTGCCCCCTCACGTCCTAAAAAAGAGTTTACGTTTGAGCCAATAGCAGTGCTTCTGTCAGTTAGCAAAACACATCAAGTCTGTGTCTAATGTGTGATCTGTCCTCAGGCGATTTTCTTTATTTAGCACATCTCTTGTTGCTTTTCCACTCCGATGACTACATATCCCGTATGGTTCGTTAAGTAGGGATGTTTTCCTAGTATGTCTCAATGCTTGACTAGTTGGCTAATTAGTGAGGCTGACCAGTCTACAGTATATAGACTGAACTTTTCATTTTAATTGCACCATCATAAATCTATAGCTGCAATACAAATGCAGTGTTATTGTTATTACACAAATATATTAGTAACACATTTATTTATCTTCATTTAACACGAATTGTAAAACTTGACAAATGAGGACATTACAATCATAACAAACATACAAACATAGTCAATTTAACAAATTATTACATTATTATTATTATTACTGCTACTACTACTACTACTTATTTACATATGAAATTACAAAGTTTGTATAATTTGTGTAAATAAAATTCATGCCAACTGAATATAAATCTTAAAATTAAATCTTTGTGCTAAAGTGTTAAAACTGTTCAAAATTAAACTAAAAGAATATAAATAATTGTTTGTAAAACTGTGAAAGAATGTGCAAAATATTACAAAATACTAGACTAAGAAACTTAAGATTAACAGTGAAATTAGAATAATTAAAGATTTAAAATTATAGAGCATTAACAATATTTAAAATATTTAAAAATACTTTTTAAAATTAAAACAAAATTAATACACACAATGTACACTCACCAGCTACTTTATTAGTACAGCGTTGGACCCATTTTTACCCTCAGAACTGCCTTAATCCTTCATGGCGGAGATTCAACAAGGTACTGGAAAATTCCTCTGAGATTTTTGGTCCATATTGACATGATAGCATGACGCAGTTGCTGCAGATTTGCCGGCTGCACATCGATGATGTGAATCTCCCGTTCCACCACATCCCAAAGATGCTCTATTGGATTTCTAGGGACTGTGGAGGCCATTTGAGTACAGTCTGAGATGATTCGTGATTTATGATATGGCATGTTATCCTGCTGGAAGTAGCCATCAGAAGATGGGTATACTGTGGTCATAAAGTGATGGACATGGTCAGCAACAATACTTTACTCTAGAGGTGGTTGTGCGTGAAAATCCCAGTAGATCAGTAGTTTCTGAAATACTCAGACCAGCCCGTCTGGCACCAACAACCATACCACATTTAAAGTCACTTAAATCACCTTTCTTTCCCATTCTGATGCTCAGTTAGAACTGCAGCAGATTGTCTTGACCATGTCTACATGCTTAAATGCATTGCGTTTCTATCATGTGATTGGCTGATTAGAAATTGGGGTTAACGTGCAGTCGAACAGCTGTACCTAATTAAGGGGCCGATGAGTGTATAATATACAAATGTATGTATGCTTTTCATGCCAAACCATGACTTAAATTTTCTATTTAGAAGTTTATCTTTCATCAGTGTACACCGGGCTTAAAACATTATCCTCTAATTAGTCTATAAATGTTTTTCAAGATTAACAATCATTAAATCAATGAGGCTTTTGGAGCAGGTGAAAACGATCCAACCCCCTCAGTCATTAGTTCTCGCATTTAATTACACAGAAGCATCGTCATGAGCACAAGAGCTGCCACACAACAAGACCATACATCATGACTCCAATAGGACTCGCAGACCCGTGTTTACCTGTGTGTGCGTGCATATAGTAGACAAGACCCCAGGAATGTGAGGTCAGATTCCCAGCATGCTTACTCAAGAAGCGATTAAATGAGGGCCCTTCAGCTTAATTACACCGAGACCACCTGTCTGTTGATTAGCTGATCACAGAGAACTGCATTCTGGTTAAATCAGAGAGCAGGAACGCAGTGCATTCCTCTGTTCATCTTAATAGAGGTGATTTCTTCACCTATGATCATTGCTTACTCAATCAATGCCTCCCAATTAATGGTCATTGAGGTTTAGATGTTTCTTTTCTGTTTGCTTTGAATGTTAAAAGTGAATTGTGTAATTTCTACACAATTGGTGTAATTGTGTATGTTTGAATGTTTTTAGGGCCTTCAGAAATAAACATTCGACAGCCCCGTATTATAATTCAAAATTTTCATCCGCCAATCGAAATTATTCATCCAATCAAATTCTAACTTAGAATTTTCACTGGACAATCAGAATAAAATATTGAACAGCATCACAATGTACCTTTGAATGTTCATCAGCCATTTAAAAGGAAGCATTCAACATATCCACAAAATAACCAAAGACTATAGAATACACAAGACGTGTCACTCTATATTATAGTTTTGAACGGGGAAAAGTGTAACGGTCAATATGGTGAATTAAGCCCCACCTACTAGCCAATCATCGATCGATATAGACTGACGTTTCTCCAGGGGGAAGCTCAGATCAGACATTTGCTTTTACGACAGTTTGGTGGTCAACAAATGCACTTGAATCTCAGTAAATACTTGGTTCACAGACATAAGAAATATAAAGCTAAATAAAGAGAACTGAGAACTTAGAACTGAGCCAAGTGCACTTGAAAACAGTATTTTTTTTGGTTTTGAAATCTGTATGAAAGGAATGTGAGGTACAGTCCTTCCTGTCAAATGCACATCACATGACAGCAATTACTCAAACTCCCACAACTTTGTAAACAAAGAGTCGCTGTCATTTCTGGAGGAGATTCACCATCAAGACCAAGTTGGATTACTTCAGAAGAGTAGCATGATCTGACGATCATTAGAACGACCATAAATGAGGTTGGTGTCGTGATCTTGTTCCTTTTGAGTGCGCATGCACATTAGCTTCGGCAACCTAAATATATATAGATTTTGTTTGATTCTGACGTTTAGAAACTAAACTTATGAGACTTGTTGTTTAACTTTATTGGGGATTCCAAATATGTATTGTAATCATAAGCTTGACAAACAGTTTTGTAGAATTTGATGTTTCCACATTCAGACAGAATGTTTCAAAAGATGGCCACTGAGTAAAATTACTTGCCTTAAAGGGACTTTGATATAAATTACAATGTCAGCCAATCAGAATCAAGCAGTTGACATCACAGACTTGTAACTTAACAGGTTCATCTGCCAATCAGAATCAAACTTTCAACATCCCCATAGTGTAACTTACAATTTTCATCGGCCAATCAGAATTTGTTATTCAACAGCAATATAATGGAATTTTTAAATGTTCATCGGCCAATCAAAAGAAAGCATTCAGCAAACGTGCATTATAATCCAACCTCTTTATGCTGCCAAATTTTCAACAGCACTATTGTTACTTTGATTGTTCATCAGCCGATCAAAACTAAGCATTTATCAAACCCACATTACAATTTAGAATGTTCACCAGCAAATCAGAATCAGGCATTCAATACCACCAAATATTTACTTTGAATGTTCATTGCCCAATCAGAATCAAGTATTCAACAGCCCTATAGTGTAACTTTGAATGTTCATCGGCCAATCAGAATCAAATACTCAACAGCACCATAATCGAATGTTTGGACGTATCAGCCAATTAAAAGATACAATTCACCAAACCTGCATTATAACTTAGAATGTTTGTCTGTCAAATCAGAATCAAGCATTCAACATAACCAAATTCTACCTTGAAGAATTTGCTGGCCAATCATAATTAAGCATTCAACAGCCCCATAGTGTAACTTAAGATGTTCACCGGGCAAGCAGAATCAAATATTTAGCAGCACTATAGTTGCTTTGAATGTTTAGCAGCCAATCAAAATAAAGCATTCAACAAACCACATTACAATTAAAAAAGTTCATCAGCAAATCGGAATCAAGCATTCAACATCACCAAATATTTACTTTGAATGTTCATTGCCCAATTAGAATCAACCATTCAACAGCCCTATAGTGTAACTTTAAATGTTCATCGGCCAATCAGAATCAAATACTCAACAACACCATAATGTAACTTTCGAATGTTTTAACGTATCAGCCAATCAAAAGAAAGCATTGAGCAAACCTGCATTATAACTTAGAATGTTTGTCACCCAATCAGAATCAAGCATTCAACATCACCAAATTCTATCCTTGAATATTCACCGGCCAATCAGAATTAAGGATTCAACAGCCCCATAGTGTAATGTAGAACGTTCATCTGCCAGATAGTATCAAATAATCAGCAGCACTATAGTTGCTTTGAATGTTCATCAGCCAATCAAAATGAAGCATTCAACAAACTTGCATTACAATTTAGAATGTTCATCAGCAAATTGCAATCAAGCATTCAACATCACCAAATATTTACTTTGAATGTTCATTGCCCAATCAGAATCAAGCATTCAACAGCACCATAATGTAACTTTTGAATGTTCTAACGTATCAGCCAATCAAAAAAAAGCATTCAGCAAACCTGCATTAAAACTGTTTGTCACCCAATCAGAATCAAGCATTCAACATCACCAGATTCTATCTTAGAATATTCACTGGCAAATCAGAATTAGGATTCAACAGCCCCATAGTGTAACATAGAATGTTGATCTGCCAATCAAAATGAAGCATTCAACAAACGTGCATTACAATTTAGAATGTATATCAGCAAATCAGAATCAAGCATTCAACAGCACCACAGAATAACTTGGAATGTTCATTGACCAATCAGAATCAAGCATTCAACAACCCCATAGTGTAACTTAAGATGTTCATCGACCAATCAGAATTAAGCATTTAACAGCCCTGCAGTATAACTAGCAATCGACATCAGCCAATCAGAATCAAGCATTCAACAGCCCTGCAATATAGCTTGCAATGGCCATCAGCCAATCAGAATCAAGCATTCAACAACCCCATAGTGTAACTTAAGATGTTCATCGACCAATCAGAATTAAGCATTTAACAGCCCTGCAGTATAACTAGCAATCGACATCAGCCAATCAGAATCAAGCATTCAACAGCCCTGCAATATAGCTTGCAATGGCCATCAGCCAATCAGAATCAAGCATTCAACAACCCCATAGTGTAACTTAAGATGTTCATCGACCAATCAGAATTAAGCATTTAACAGCCCTGCAGTATAACTAGCAATCGACATCAGCCAATCAGAATCAAGCATTCAACAGCCCTGCAATATAGCTTGCAATGGCCATCAGCCAATCAGAATCAAGCATTCAACAGCCCTGCCATATAGCTTGCAATGGCCATCAGCCAATCAGAATCAATCATTCAACAGCCTCGCAGTATAACTAAATAACTGAAGCATATTTGACTACAGAGAGTGTTCCAAACCGAATCACTTGATTTAGGCGTAAAGCGATGTTTATTGGCACTAATACAGCCGTGTTCATTTGAAAGCACATCGTTTAGTTTGTGCTAAATGAATTGTATCGGGGCGTTCACAGATATCCCAGCTTATTACAGCTAGAGACGTGTGGAAAACTAGCAGGCATGTTCTCATTGCTTTTCTGTTTATAGAAACACCACATGCCTGTTTGAGTCAATGTACAGTGGTGGTACGAAGAAGCGAATCCTTAAACATTGTTTTAATCTGATCTGATTGACGTCACGCTCCTGGATTTTCAGCGTTTACTTTAAAAAGCTCTGTGATTTGCATACAGTTAATTGACAGGATTTTCCTGCTGTTTGCCATGCTGCATGTCTATCCTCCTGAAGCTGTAATCCACTTTAATCAGACGCACAGAATGCCTGCAGAGAGATGAACACTTCACCCTGTCAGTGAGTTTACGCAGAGTTCAAGAGTTTGTCATATAATGTGTCTATTTATTTACTTGTTTTCCAATTTTTTTGTAACTCACTTTTAGTAACTAAATATAAGACTTAATTGGATTTTGCATGATGCTGATCACATTTTTTTTTTCAAAGTGTACGCTGAATGACTGTTATTCGTTATACTGTATGACCCTTAAACACAAAACGTTTTTTATCAGAAATTTTTTTTTTTTGGGGGGGAAAATTTTGGAAATAAATATTAATATAAATATTTGTATCGCAGTTAACATATAATATCTTAACACGCCATACATCAATGGAGGTCGTATTTATTCATCCTCCATTGACATCCATTGATGTATTGCTTGTCAAGATATTATATGTTAACTGCGATACAAATATTTAAAAATCTGGAATTCGAGGGTTTAAAAAAACTGCTTTAATTTTTTTCCCAAAATCCATTCTTAGCAATGCACAAGATCAAAAATTTACTTTTCCTAGAAAAGTTTCCATGTACTTTTTCACCACTGAGCCATAGATTTGCTATCAAATTAGTCATTAGTCATTAGTCATACACAACGCTGTCAAATCATTTTAATGCAGCATTTTATTATTATTTTTTTTTTCTATTAGTATCAACTGAAAAGTAATAGCTGAAATTAATGTTTTGCTTTTTAGCAACCAATGGACCCTTTTCACATTACCGGGTTTCTCAGTAGCATAAGTTATCATAGTTGGGTAAACTTACAGTTAAAGTCAGAGTTATTAGCCACCCTGAATTATTAACCCCCCTGTTTATTTTTTTCCCCAATTTCTGTTTTACAGTGAAAAGATTTTCTCAGCACATTTCTAAACATAATAGTTGTAATTACTCATCTCTAATAACTGATTTATTTCATCTTTGCCATGATGACAATAAATAATATTTGATATTAGATATTTTTCAAGACATTTCTATACAGCTTAAAGTGACATTTAAAGGCTTAACTAGGTTAATTAGGTTAACTAGGCAGGTTAGGGTAATTAGGCAGGTTATTGTATAAAGATGGTTTGTTCTGTAGACTATCAAAGAACAATATAGCTTAAAGGGGCTAATAATAATGACCTTAAAATGATTTAAAAAAAATTAAAAACTGCTTTTATTCTAGCCGAAATAAAACAATTAATACTTTCTCCAGAAGAAAAAATATTATCAGACATATTGTGAAAATTTTCTTTCTCTGTTAAACATCATTTGGATATTATTTAAAATAGAAAACAAATTCAAAGGGGGGTTATTAATTATTAATTCTGACTTCAACTGTATATACAAAAGGGGAAATAAGTATCAAACGTGTCACCATTTTTCTCAAAAAAAAAACATATTTCTAGAGGTGCTGTTGACTTAAAAAATTCATCAGATGTTGATAACAACCAAAGAAATCCACATATAAAAAGACAACAAGTCAAATTAGTTTGCAAATTAAGTTATGTGTAATAAAATGCAATTTCACTGGGAAAAAGTATTGAACACATGAATAAAGGGAGATAGACAGACAGCAGCTGAAATCTATCAGTCGTTATTCAGCAACCTTCTGCCCTTCATCATTGTAAATTTATATTAGCTGCTTCAGTCCAACGTCTGAAACCATGGTGGATAGTTCAGCAAGACAGTGATCTAAAACACAGCCAAGGAAACTCTCAAATGCTGTCAGGGAAAGAAAATCAAGCTGTAGAATGGCCCAGCCAGTCACCTGACTTGAATCCAATTGAAAATGTAAAATAAAGATCAGATTTAATAGACGACATCCACAAAACCATCAAAATATTTACTCTCGAAGTCTGTGGGGAAAAAAATCACACCCGAGCAATGCATGTGACTTCATTCTCCTTATCAGAGGCGTCTTTAAGCTGCCTTTACCAAAAAAAGAAACGTTTATATAAAGTATTAAATACATTTCAGTAGTTCAGCACATTCTCCTTGTGTCATTCCATTGTTATTACACATAAATATTTGTTAACAGCTCCTTTAAACTGTACTTATTTCCGCCACTGTTCAAACTCTAGTCTCCTGCACCCACAAGTAAAATAGACATATTTCTGTATTTGAGTCATGTCAGAAAATCAGCTTTAGTAGACAGCAGCGCCACCATCTCTTCAGCTTCTGTAGAGTCACATGAGCATCATATTGGCCTGTTTATCTCATCTTCTCTCTGGCTCAGTCACGCCAGCGCCTCTAGACAAATGCACGAAAACAGTGTGAACGCACATTTACATACATTTAGCGGCATCCCTTCAGCTGCTTCTCTTCTCTGCACGTGGCTTTTGTTCTGACATTAGCTGCGAGCTGCCAGATCACATTTACACAGGCTCTAAAATAAGCTCTCATAAAGCTGGCAGAGAGAAGGAGAGAGGGAAACTGCAGACACACAATGAGGGATTTAAGAGGAAGGAAAAGCAAGGTGGAGCGACTCCAAAACTTCTCATTGCATAAGACAGAGTGGCTGACAGATCCTGAGACTCTCAGCTTCCTGCCACTCAAATCACAGCGCTCGCTGCCACTGCTAAAGCCTCAATTCCAGCTATTCGTTTCAAGGGAATTATTTATTTACTCCCACCACAATTAATTTCTCTGGCAAGGCTTTGAAACGTTTCTTCGAAGCGCTTTTGCAAACACTTGCGCTGCCGTTCAAAAGTTTCATTATTGCATTGGTTTCATCAAATTTTGACATTATTTGGATTATTTGAATTATTTATTTACTCCCACCACAATTAATTTCTCTGGCAAGGCTTTGAAATGTTTCTTCAAAGTTTCTTTGTAAACTTACTTTTGTTCAAAAGTCGCTGTTGTCATTATTATTATTACTATTATTATTATTATTATTATTATTATTATTATTCATTCATTCATTTACTTTTCGGCTTAGTCCCTTTATTAATCTGGGAATCAGCGCAATGAACTGCCAACTTATCCAGCAAATATTTTATGCAGCGGATGCCCTTCCAGCCGCAACCCATCTCTGGGAAACATCCATACACACTCATTCACACTCATACACTACGGACAGTTTAGCTTTCCCAATACACCTGTACCGCATGTCTCTGGACTGTGGGGGAAACCGTAGCACACGGAGGAAACCCACGCGAACGCAGGGAGAACATGGAAACTCCACAGAGAAACGCCAACTGACGCAGCCGAGGCTCGAACCAGCAACCTTTTTGCTGTGAGGCAACAGCACTACCTACTGCGCCACTGCATCGCCCCTATTATTATCATTATTATTATTATGATCATTATTATTAATATTATTATTATTGTTATATAGTAGTAGTATTAGATTGGTTGGTTGGTTGATTTGATTGATTGATTGATTGATTGATTGATTGATTGATTGATTGATTGATTGATTGATTGATTGATTGATTGATTGATTGATCAAATTATATTAATTGAGGAATTATTTCATTCATTCATCAAATTATATTTATCGAGGAATTACTTCAGTCATTCATCAAATTATAGTCATTGAGAAATTATTTCATTTATTTCAAGTTATATTAATCGAGGAATTAATTAATTCATTCATCAAATTATATTTATGGAGGAATTATTTTATTCTTTCATCAAATTATGGTCATAGAGAAATTATTTAATTTATTTCAAGTTATATTCCTCGAGGAATTATTTCATTCAATCATCAAATTATATTTATCGAGGAATTTTTTCATTCATCAAATTATATTCATTAAGGAATTATTTCATTAATTCATCAAATTATATTCATCGAGGAATTATTTCATTCATTCATCAAATTATATTCATTAAAGAAGTATTTCATTCATTCATAAATTTATATTTATTAAAGAATTATGTCATTCATTCATCAAATTATATTTATCAAGGAATTTTTTTCATTCATCAAATAATATTCATTAAGGAATTATTTCATTAATTTACCAAATTATATTCATCGAGGAATTACTTCATTCAATCGTCAAATTATATTCATTAAAGAATTATTTAATTCATTCATCAAATTATATTTATTAAGGAATTATTTCATTCATTATTCAAATTATATTAATTGAGGAATTATTTTATTCATTCATCAAATTATATTTATCGAGGAATTATTTCATTCATTCATCAAATTATATGCATTAAGGAATTATGTCCACAATATTATTAAGCAGCACAACTGTTTTTAAAATAATTATAGGAAATAATAATAATAATAATAATAATAATTATTATTATTATTATTATTATTATTATTCCTTATTATATATTATTATTAAGACACAGAAGTCTAAAGACTGTTAAATAAACTTTGTCATGACAGGAATAAATTGCTTTTTAAAAATATATTAAAATAAGAAATATATTATAAATTGTATTTGTAATATTGTAATATTAGATCACTGTATTATTTAAACTGTGTTTTTGATCCAATAAATCAAACCTAGATAAGCATGGCAAGGAGGTGAAATGATAGAATAATATGAAAAAATAGTAGATAAATAAAATAATAAATTTTACATTTTAAAAATAAAATTAAGTAATAAGTTTTCGCATGTCAGCTCACCACTCTCTGTCATTTTAATTTATTGTTTATTAATTTTATTTTATTATTAATGTTTGTTTGTTTATTCATTCTACACACCTCAATTCCCCCACTGTCACCGCATGCACTGAGTTAGCCTTTTTACGGCCGAGGATGAATGAAACCTCGGCGACTAAAAATAACCGGCAGAGCTAGAGAGTAAATAAAGGTGAAAATAAGCGGATGTGACAGATCCAGTTGGAATGTTTCATGGGCGATAGCATCCAGTTCTCTTCCTTCATCCCGTCGCTCGCCCTGATCTCACCCCAACCCCAGATTACAGCCCACCAGAGGATCACAACACCCAATCACAGATCGCCAGTGGGATTAACAGCGCCAGAGACAATCTCTCACGAGGGATTCTTCGAAAAATTCAGTAAAGAACAGTCAGGGGAAATTCAGAGACTGAGGGGAAAAAACAGAGGGAGGGTTAAAAACGACAGCGAAAAAGAGAGAGAGAGACTTATGCAAGAGCATCAGAGATATTTCAGTCAGACTGTGTTGATACTCGCTTAGTTCATGTGCTGAAGAGGAACAGTGGAGCGTTCGGCTTCATCATGCACATCCTTCAGTCCCACTGCGTTATCAGGTGAGACTCTGCTTAGACCTGTATGAGTATATCAGGACTAGCTCTGCTGCGCAGCATTTGTGCTGTTGATAAGGCTCACGTGTACTGCGTTTGTCAGGGAGTTTGAAAGTTATTTATAGAGATTTCTAGAGAGAATGCACAAATAAATGAAATAAATATATTGATATTAATTATTATGTTGGTATTATTTTCTATTTATTTGTATTGTTATTGTTTGTCATTTTTATTATATATATTTAAAAAAATTTTCAAAGATGATTCCTTGAATTTACTAAAGTTTACGTTAAGTGGTTATAAAATTTATTTGGGCTGGATTTTTAGAAATAATTAAGATCATCCTTATTAAAACTCTTTAAAAACGATTATTATTATTATTGTTGTTGTTGTTATTGTTATTATTATTATTATTATTATTATTATTATTGTTGTTATTATTATCATTATTATTTATTTATTTATTTATTTATTTATTTTTTACTATAATTTTACTACGACTACTAAGTTGGAACAACTATAAAAGCTAATAATTTGTTAATAATTTGTTTAAAGTATGGGGAACTCTGAAAATATGTTGTTTGAAATCTGAGATCCAAATTATTATTATTGTTGTTGTTGTTGTTGTTGTTGTAGCTTTTTTTGTTATTATTGCTTATTGCTAGTAATATAAAATAGATTATAAGTGACTAGATTGTTCATTGTAGAATGTTAGTAATAATTCTTAATTTTATTATTTTTATTTTTATTAATTTTTAAATATTTTTTATATATTTGTTTTATATTTAATAAATAAATAAATAAATAATTAAACTAATATAATTCATTGGTAAATAGTGTGATGCACCCTGAACAAGTTCTTGTTTGTCGAGCAGGTCTTTATTTAAATCTCTTTTTAATTTGATGGTTGATTTTTATTTTTATTTTTCATTTTTTTGATGATGCGTGATTCATCGGTGGACTGACGCTAACATCAGCGGAATGTGCAGATTTCTTCTCCTCCTGAATCATGTATGCCTCTGCAGTATCTGGGTATTTAATGAGCAACCGTTTCAGTATCATCAGATCAGACAGATTATGATCCGTTGCTCGCGGCTTCGTGCACAAAACGATATCTGCTCCTTCCCGTCTAAAAGTGCTATATTACCGAGCCAACTGCAAGCTCTCCTGTCAGATGCTACAGCTGTTGTCCTCTGTCCCTTTAATGGGAAAGTTGTGTCTCTTCTCCATTTGGATCCGAAATAATTGATGTTTCTGCAGTGAGCAAGTGCCAACTTGGCTGTTATTTATTTATTTATTTGATTCACCCCTCCCCTCCATTTGTGACTCGGCAGCGTCCTCTGGGCTTTCTTTTTTTAGCGAGTGTCAGAGTGGAAAAAAGCCCTTCCTACTTTATCGCTCTGTGTCTGCCCATCTGCCTATTGCTCTGTAATGCTGTTTATCTTCTCACAGGATCTTTGGTGTGATGGAGTTTTGATTAAACGAATCCCTCGTTCACTGTTGATTACCTGGGGCTTGTTGAAATATTTGTGTTTGGTACGTTTTGAGATGAGCAGGTTCATATGAGGGCAGCGGATCATTGACAGTTGCATTGGTAAAAAGTTTCACATTAGGTATGGATACATGGAGATCGGTAGTTAAATGATTTGCTTATTTGGAATAAGACAATATTGTGAGTCAGGTGTTTACATGCATTGCTTTTAAAATCTCCATCTTATAGTATCGTACATACAGTTGAATACAATATGATTAACCCTCCTGTGAAATTTGTATTATTTTGCAAAAATTGCCAAAGTGATGTTTAAAAGCAAGGAAATTTTTTTTTTTTATTATTATTTATTTAATTATTTTTATCATTTAACAACTGCTAGAGTAAATATTTCTACTGATTGGCTACAGAACAAACCACTGTTGTCCAATGACGTTCCCACTTAACTTAACTTGCCTGGTTAGTCTAATTAACCTAGTTAAGCATTTAAATTGCATTTTGAGCTGAATGCTAGTATCTTGCAAAATAACTAGTAAAATATTATGCGCTAGGGTTGGGTCGATAGACGATGCTATGATCCATCGTCAATGGACATCATGATGCTGAGTTGGCATCGCAATCCTCTGCCCTGCCCCCGTCGCAGCAGCAACACGCTCGTGAAAAATACACACTTAGACCCCGTTTACACTAATACCTTTTAGTTTTAAAATGGCATTTTAGATTGAAAACGATCCACATCCACACAGGCGTTTCATCACGTGACCACACACGCACACTCTGTCATGCGCTGCAACGTCTCAGCTCCAGCAGTCAACAGGTGCTTTGAACACGAAACCCCAGAGAGCAGTGCACGTCAGACAGTTTATCAAAGATGTACTGCTGGATCGCATCCCACTATTATTGTTAAACGTAATATTTAATTCATCTTGTCTCTATCTGACGACTCTTCTGTCTTTTGGTAATGTGTCACAGCATCAGTACACTGCTTTAACTATTTACTTTCATGCTTGTACTTAGTAATTTTAGCAAAAAACTTAGATACTGTTGGTAGTGCACTTTTTTTACCAACAAAGTTTGTTGACGCCATAATACAGACAAAAAAAATCTGCCTATTTCTCATGGTAAAAGTAATTGACAGGTGGTCATTTGTCTGTAACCTATCTTTATTTATTTATGATTTGGTTATGGGTAAAACAAAGACCATGCGGGTCAGGTAGTTGAAACGGTAGGCTATAAATAGTTAATTCACTGCCAACAACGACGACAATGCCATCATGATGTTTCACATTAGAAATCGTGCCAAATTGGTTGACATCGCCCAACCCTATTGTGCACTTTCATCATGGCAAAGACAAAAAAATGCATTAGAAAACTGTTTAAAAAATGTGTTTCTATGGGAATATCTTGGTTTCAAAGTCACAGACAGCAAACAAAAAACAGGTCTTTCATAAGAAAACTTGCCAAATCAATAGGAAATACAACCAGTGCCTAAAAAAGCACCACAGGTGGAGTGTCTTGCAAAAAAGTCAACTGATAGTATTGCCAATGACACGCAATCTAATAAATGTTGTAGTAAGTTAATATCTTTTCAGTTTCTTTTTTTAACTAACACTTACTACAGTAAGAAGAAGCTTTGATACAGATTATTGAGCTGAATCTCGACTATAAAATTAAATCGCAAATCAAATCCCAATATCTGTCAAAATAAATCACAATAAGTTGTTTTCCCCAAATAGCACAGCCCTACCTCCAAATAGCTGTTATAAATTCACTGTAAACTGCAGCTTCACAGGGCTTATTGCCTTTAAAAATGTTATTCCCATACTGTACATATAGGAAGGTTTTGCAAAATAACTACTGATTGCAGAATGGTTGTCAAGCAATAGTGAAAAGTAATTAACAACAGCTTAGAACATGGCTCAACCAATCAGAATCAAAATCCTGACCTTTCCATTTTAAATTGTCAAAACTGCACTTTGATAATGCTACTAAAATGAGAATAATTCACATCTGAATTTAATTTGTGTTTACTTCAAGTATGACTTCAGCTGAATTCAGCAGAATATTGTCTTATTTGTGTTAATGTGTTGTCTACTATCTAGACCTCTGGGTGAAACTTTTTCAGTCTTGTTCCTGCTTGGTTTTATTCATTCTTTGTTTACCTGCTGTTTAACAGCCTTCCTCCCAACCCGATCGTCCCAAAATCTCACATTTACATGTTCACTAGCCATTACTAAAAGAGTAATGGCTAGTAAATGAGGGATAGCAATCAAATATGTATGTTGTGCAAACATTTTATTTTCATTTTCTTACACCATCAAGATACTTTTAACATTTCTCTGTTAACACAATAGGAAAAATAATCAAAGACAGAAAAAATAACTATGTTATGTCAAGATCTGTCATTTAAAATGACAAGTTCAGTGTTTTTCCAGGACAGCGCATCCACATTTTGCTCTCTCATACTTATTCTGCTCTGTCACTCACTGACAACCTGCACAGACCTGAGAATAATATGCATTAAGCAGAACGCATTGGTTCGTTCATGCGATGCGTTTATTCAGTCTTGAGTATACCTGTGGTTGATATGGACAAATAATAAAAATCTGTATAATAATAGAAAGTCATTTTGCGAAAACAACCTCCAGGATGTACTTTATCCCACTTAATACATGTCTACTTGCCACAAAATGTCAAAATTTGAGACAAAGCATTGCTCTGAGCTGTAATAAATAAATAATTGTTTAATAAAAACTTCTTAATTCTTTAATTAAAAGCAAAGCTGACAGAAGCGAAAACAGCTAAACGAAGTATACACTAACCTACATATTTTTCAGTCACAAGGTGTTGTCGCTATGTTGATGTGAATGTATTCACTGATGGTCAGGATGATTCGAAGTACTGTGTATTAGTATTAGTTTCAGTGGTTGTTATCTGGTAATAGCATACCTTGGAATGTCATTATTGACCAATCACAATTAAGTATTACAGATGGTCATGTAATAATTAAAACTAAAAACGCTGATATGCTTTTGTGAAAGGACTTTTAGAAATGAAGTTTTTTTTTTGACCGCAATGGGAATGCAGACCTCTATGACCATCTACAATGAGCCATGGATATGAACGTTATGATCTGGATTTCAATAGTTTTGCAGCTCATTGTGAGTGTATATTAGCACCATTTGTTTTTCTTTTGTCGTCTAATAGAGCATTTGGATCCAGAAAATGTGATGCGTTACCTCAAACTCAACAAGCAGATTGATTACCTGAGGCTTATGGAAAGAGACTCTTGAAATGCTTGTTTGTACGTACGCGTCGCCTTTGTGATGAGCAGGTTCCTCTGAGGACGGCAGATGATTGACAGTTGTATTGGTAAAACCTTCCAGAATGATTGTGACGGCGCGGCTTTAGAGTGACATTTCTGTCGGCCCGAAAGAACGGACGACAGTCAAACTCTAGAGGCTTCGGTGTCCTGACAGAACCTCAGTCAGACATATTAAATGACATTTCATAAATAACATTCCACAGCTGCGGAATCAATACGGTGAATGACAAAAACAATGTGGTGAGCGGAGGAAAACACTACCCTGTATTAGACTTTGAACCTTTTATAATCTTTTCCCCATGGCTTTGAACAAAGATGGCCTTCTTTTTGTTTGTGTGTGTGACATTGCGGTGGCTTGAGGCAGCACATCACATGAACCTTGTTTTGTGTTCTCTTGGTAATTGCCAGAAGATTCTATCAAACGAGAAAAGGGCAAACTCGAGACACTAACAAAAAAGTACCAGTGGGATTCTTAATGTGCCCCTGAATAACACGTAGATATCATGGTGGATGAAGTTGCTGCTAGGTTTTGCAGCAATCATAAATTTGTGAGCTTAATCACAGTTGTTGAGTTTGGGTTTTCTTTTGTTTTCCTTTGCAACTTTTACTAAAGATGACTTAACTCTTGTGCACTGTTCAAATTTACTACCCTTTTGTTATGTTCGGGAAGAAAACATCCACTGAATTAAACCGCTGTAAAAATGCTCAGATAAAAAAAAAATTTTCACATAAATCTGTGAATCAACCTCAATCCTGTTTAAAACTAGAAAATGTTTTTAAAAAAGACAGAGTTTAAGTATTTAATTGCCAAATTCATAAATGATGTCACTTATTTGGTGGAAAAATCAATATATTTCAATATAAATGGAATTGATACTGGGTTTTTTTTACCTTTTATCACAATCGTGGACATGTGAATGATTCTTTACAACATTGGCTTTGAGTTGTTAGATTTAAATTTTTTCTCCCTAATTTACTGTTGGTGGCCATTTTTGCCCCATTGACTTCCATTATAACCACATTTGATAGTTCGTAAATACACAGTCTTTGTTTTTATTTACTTCATGTAGTTCTGAGAGCTGAGTTGCATATTTTTGATTTTCTCAGACACATCAAGTGCACAAAGGTCACTCTCACACACATACACACACTTTAATTTGCTGTTATACTCCATATAAAATCCAGAAACTAAGCTTTTTTTGCACAGGCCCATCTAAAGGGTCAATGGTGCCAACTGATCATCAACAGTAAAAATTACAGGGAAAACCACTAGCAATCAAAAATTCATGATCATATAGTGTCATGGTTTTGCAATAAAAAATGTGGTTATAATCAAAGTCAATGGGGCAAAAACATTTTTTTTATCTATCAAAAACAGTGCATCAAAGGCTTTTTTTTCACATGACCAAGACTTAAGGTAAAAAAGGTAAAAGGTAAAAAAAAAAAATTCCAGTCCACAATTACTTTTTATATTAAAATAAGTCATTTTGTGCGTTTTTTTTTTTCTTCACCAAATCATTCACATCATTTATGAATTTGAAAAAAAAAAGAGCTAAAATCCAGTAATTTTCTGAGCTATTTAGTAGTTTTGATCAGGACTTAGGTTGATTAACTGATTTAGGCAAAAAAAAAATATTTGATGCATTTTTAGAGCAGTTCAGTAGATGTTTTCATCCCGAACATAACAAAAGGGTAGTAAATTTGCCCACAGTGTATCATTGAGTTTTTTTTTTTTTTTTTTAATCCCAAAGAATATTCTCAAAATGTGTGTCAAAATAAGATTTGTCACCAAAAATCATTCTGCTAGCTGAAACACAGAAAAAGTTATGGCCAAATCAAGACTCAAAATCACCCCAGAGTGGATGAAAACATCCCCAACAGTACATAAGGGTTCAAATACAGGCACACCAATATGAATCTTGAAGTGCCTTACAATACAATATAAATACAACAATACATGAACATTGTACATGCCTTTGCTGTTTATTATAGTACTGCAATGTGACTGTGCATACTAGATCATGCAAATTCTGTTCTGTTTTAAATTAGTTTAATCTCTCATTTTCAGTGTCTTTTTTGTCTAATATTGCCTTTTTATTAACACAATGAGGGAAAGAAAACATTTAAAAGAAGGCAAAGTTCTAATTGAGAATGTAATTTATTCACGATATATGAAAGTGGAATGCACTATTTAAAAATGACTTGAAACACACCAAAAAACACCATATAAATACATTAACAATATACTTCTTTAGCCTACATACAGGGTGTCCTTGGGGTCTTAAAAAGTCTTAAATTTACTGAAATGTTGTCTTGTAGGTCTTAAATCTTTTTTAAACAGGTCTTAATTTTCCTTTGTTCGTGTATATTTTCATATATTGAATGTATGAATATATTGAATATATGTACATTTAGTTTATTATAGTTTTAAAAACCTTTAAAACATCAAATATTTTGCTCAGAATTAACATATATATATATATATATATATATATATATATCAGAATCAGAAAGAGCTTTATTGCCAGGTATGTTCACACATACGAGGAATTTGTTTTCGTGACAGAGCTTCTACAGTGCAACAGGATAACAGAAATAAATATATTTAAAAAAAAATAGAAGTATATATATATATATATATATATATATATATATATATATATATATATATATATATATATATATATATAATTTTTTTGTAGTATTGTATTATTAAATTTATTAAATTATATTTTTTTAAAAAGTTTCATAGGGCAAAATAAAAATATTTTCCAACAGGGCCATTCAAAAAACTCCTTAGCGTTAAGCCCTGTATGAGTCTGAAATTTCATTCATAATGCTCTTAAAAAGTCTTAAATTTAACTTGCTGAAACCTGCAGAAACCCTGTACATATCAAAGCACTATGCTATAACTTCACTATCTAAACCCATTCCAGCACAGTATTATGTTTTCATAAAGATAATGCAATTTCGTTATATAACTGTAAAGATGTCCACCCCTACAGCTTTTGATGTTTCAATTAATATTTTATGTGTTTCACTGTCTCAAAGTACATTCAAGTTGCTCTGTTCCATCAAAATCAAGCTCACCATCTTGCATATTCTCTCATATCAGTGTTGTGGTGTTTACTGAAGATTAAAACAGCTCTCCCTGTAGAAATCAAAGTCCATTTTGATGTATTTTTAAAGAGTTTAGCATTAGCAGCAGTAGTGGCGTTGAAGGGGTTTTGAGAGACTAGCGCTGAATGCTAAAAGATTTGCCTGCATTATTTTGGACATATTGTTATGTAACTCTGTTCTGTTTCTCTCCGGCTCTTTAATCACAGCCAGGCTTGATGTATCCGTTCACACATATATGTCGCTAGAGGTCACAGAGCGGCCTTATTTTTAATATTAAGCCATGATGTCCAGCAGATCATGTGGGGCTCTGTTTGTCATCACTTTGGTGGTCACTGTATTTCGTAACTGCTCATTTGGCACTCTTTGTTTCTCGCTTTGTCAGCGACTGCTTCTAAAATCTTTTGCTCTCATTGATAATTGATGACATTTGGTCATTTTAGTGCTGTAAGTCTGTCTCAGCGCTTACAGATGTGTCATAATGATTGTTTCTGCTACTGGCTGACCTGGTGTTGAGCAAATGTTGGATATTGCTGTTAAAAGTAAGTTTGTAATTTGAATGTTTTTATAGATGCTAACCCAAAGTTGCGAATGGATTTATCCAAGTATTGTGTTTGTTTTAAGTATAGGCTGCATCCGAAACCGCCTACTACTCAGTGAGTACTGCATTTGAATTTAACCGTACTACTCGTCAGTTAGAAAAGTACGTTCTATACAGTATGAATGTAAGAAGTATTAATGGAATTCGGACGTACTACATCCGCTATTTAGTCATGATCACGTGACCTACCTGCGTCAGTTGCGTCGCTTCACTCCCATTCATGAATTCTCTCGTGGGGCATCATGAGATAGCGCAGCGTGCATGGGATGCGCACTTCAGAATCTCGGCGGAAGTAGTAAGTCATCCGGGTGCTTCTCGCATACGGAATTCTATGAATTCGGATATACTACTCTGCTCGCATACTGATTTTAGCATACTGTATAGTATGAAAGTATGCGGTTTCGGACGCAGCCATCGACTTTAAAAAAAATATGGATGTGGTGTCTGTGATGTCACCTGTAGGTTTTTTGAAGCGTGCAAATGAAGCTGCATGTGGGCAGGGCTAACTGGCACTTTGTTGTCAGGTGCCAACGTCAGCGTCACTCCTGTGTATCTGCAAATGGGTGAAGAGTCGTGGCATGGGCAGAGCTAGAGATGCCTTGTTGTTTTTTTCTTAGATATTTATTTATTTATTTATTTGTTCTTTTTAAGGGAGGTGCGTGGGCTGGGGGGTTTAAGGGTGTGGATGAAATGCTCAACACTAAATAATTATGACGAGCTTGATTGATACTATATCAATAATGTGTCTACTGTGTTTGGTCTTTTAAAAGCACAGTTTTAATTTAATAAGCTGCATTAAGCATTTTTCAAGCATTATTATTATGATTTTTCTACAAGAGGAAAACTCTACTTACTTTCAAATACTTTAAATATATGCTGTGTTAGTAAATGCTAGGCTGTTTATGAAATCTAGGCAAAGCGTTGCATGACAAATTTTCAGTTTTATAGCCTACAGCTAATCAAGCCGTCAGATTCTGGAGTGCAGTAAAGTCTAAAATAATATGGCATAACTGTGAGCGGCAGACCATTTATTATGTCATAAAGGGTAATAGTAATTATAGCGTTAGTTTAATTAATTATATGCATTAAATACATTAATTATAGACACCAAAATAATTTTTTGTACCTTTTTTTGTAAAGACATTTTTTTTCTCTTGTAAAGTTGGGGGTTATAACATGTGGAGTCTATGGAGTTGACTACCTCTTGGTGCCAGTCTCAAGTGGCCAGTCGATAAATTGCAGTTACAGTACATCTGTGGGGCTACTGGTCTGACAGCTGACTGAATGCTGACCACAAAATGCTTATAATTTAGTGTTTTTGTTTATTTTTGCCATTGTTTTGCTTAATTGTGTTCTTTTTTCTTTTTATTTTATCTTGTTTTTTATCTTTCTTATGTAGGCTGTGTATTAGTTTTCTTGTCACTGTATTTGTTTTGCAAATTTGTTTTATAGGTACTGTATATCTACATTACCTGACAAAAGTCTTGTCGCCTATCTAAGTTTGAGGAACAACAAATAATAACTTGACTTCTAGTTGATCATTTGGTATCTTAAGTTGCTTATATGAAAGGCAAAGGCCTCTAGATTATGCTTATTTTACCAAAATAAAATATGATCATGCCTTGATTTTTAATGATTTAATTAGGACAGTAAGGTCTGACTTTGCTTAGACAAAAGTCTTGTCACTTAACAGAATTAATGTATAGTACAGAATATAAAGTCATGGTGCAGTGGAAAAAGAATTAATATTGTTTATAAACTCCCATGAGCTCAGAGGACTGCATCCATACATCTCTGCAATGACTTAAATAACTTATTAATAAAGTCATTTGCAATGGCAAAGAAAGCGTTCTTGCAGGACTCCTAGAGTTCATAAAGATTCTCTGGTTTCATCTTGAATGCTTCCTCCTTGATCTTACCCTAGACATGCTCAATAATGTTCATATCTGGTGACTGGGCTGGCCAATCCTGGAGCATCTGGACCTTCTTTGCTTTCAGGAACTTTGATATGGAGGCTGAAGTATGATAAGGAGCGCTATCCTGCTGAAGAATTTGCCCTCTCCTGTGGTTTGTAATGTAATGGGCAACACAAATGTCTTGATACCTCAGACTGTTCAGTTGCCATCCACTCTGCAGATCTCTCGCACGCCCTCATACTGAATGTAACCCCAAACCTTTATATTTTCTTCACCAAACTTGACTGGTTTCTGTGAGAATCTTGGGTCCATGTTATGGCATGAAAAATCTACCTTCTGCCACTTTTCCAAATGATCAACTAGAAGTCAAGTTATTATTTGTTGCTCTTACAACTGAGATCGATGACAAGACTTTTGTCAGGTAGTGTACAAGAGTTCATGAGAAATTACCTTGTGTTTTTTTAGTCACTGCCCATTGAATCTGTTATCAGTTTTGGGCTTTAATCATATATACATATGTTAAAATAAATTGTATAGAGAGAAGGGCAGTGGGCTCGTCCTGTGGCCAGAGTGGCATGAACATGTCAGAAACTCTAACAGTCAGGGTGCCTGTATTTGCAGTCTTCTTTTTTTGTGATCCTCACTCTCTCAATCAAAATGACAGGCTTGTCATGTTGTCTGAGCACTCGGAGCTGAAAGTGTGCTAGTTAAAAATATAAAGTGAAACCACAGGGAATTGAAGCCATCGAATCAGGGCAAAGACTTCTCAACTAATAGCAGCCTTCTCTCTCCTCTTTTTTCCAGGTGGCTCGATGGCCCGAAAAGGAAGAGAAAGAACAGCCAGTGTTCGGTGAAGAGCATGTCAGGTAAAATGTCTGATAGAAGACTCTAGTTTTGTCTGAAATCACTTCCTTTCCACTGTCTAGTGCATTATATATTTGGTGTCTTCTATTTTGTAGCAGTGTCTACATCTTGAGTAAGCAACTTCATTCCTTACACTCATTGTCTACTTTTTTTTTGCTTACTGTCAAATCTAAATGTGAATGTACACTCATTGATGCACCATTTGGCAAAATCAAATGCAAGCCAGGAAAAAAAGTATCCTTATACAGCTAAAATAATAAATAATGCATGTTATTACACTTTGTTGAGGTTTTTGTTGATAGTTATTGCTTATAATATTTGAATTAATGTTTTATATTTATCCACCTTTTTCCACACTTTACTGCTGCATTTCAAATTATGGATTCCACTTCCAGTTTCAAGTACTTCCAACCCAATCTCACAAGGTACATACGATTTAATTTGTACAAAATGAATGATTTGTTTTTAAAGGAGGCATGCCCCCAAACCCTACCCCTAAACCCAACCGTAATCGAGGGTTGAGCAAACTGAACTAAAATGTACAAATCAGAAGATCATAGAAATTAATACGAATTAGCCAATAAATTTACATTACGTTACGTTTAAGTTACGAATTACTGTCAGATTGCTTTGTAACTTCCACCCAAATTAAACATATAATTGTAAATAATAATAACATTCTGGTACAAATAATCCTTATAGATAATTCTAAATAGGGCTGCAACAACGAATTGATTAAATCGATTAAAATCGAATACTAAAAGCGTTGCAGCAAATTTCATAATCAATTTGTCGTGTCACGCAACGCAGAGACGTTTCATTATTAAAAAGACTTTAGTTGTGCACAGAGCGGAGAGTGCCTCTCTCGCGCACTGATGCCAGCAGAGCTTGGCGCCCTTACAGACAGAAAAGAGCTAAAAAAAACAAGCAGAGGTAACTGTAGAGGAAAGATACATGGCGAAGGCAGAGAAATCTGTGCGACCCTAGTCACCCAAGGTATGGGAGCATTTCACACTAAATAAACAAAAGTAGCATGACAAGAAAAAGTCAAACCGAGCTTTGGCGTGTAAGTATGCAGTGTTTTAATCACCCAATGCTTATTTTATGTTTTAGACATGTAAACGTAAAAGTACTAGTAAAACAAAACATTTAGAGTTTGTAAAGCACACAAGAAAGTCTATGGAAGTCTAACAATCCATTCAAATATAATTTGCTGATGTGTATTATTCATATCAGATACACGTAGAGAAAGTAACAATAAAGTTCAATCTATTCTTCTCCCAGCTAACCAGCCGCTTGCTTGTATGCATTTTGGGAGTAACTGATGAATTTACGTGCTAAATCCTGCTTGTTTTGCTTTTATGAATGAGGCATACAACCGGACGCAAGTAAATATGGCGATGCCCATCTCACGTCATAGATCACGATCAAGATCATTTATATGTAATTTAAACAACAAAAATACTCACACAGTTTTGTGAATTGGAATATCAGGTAGTTTATGACATGATGAGTAGGCGTGTGAATATTTTGTATTAAAACAGAAAGGCATAATAAAAGGGATACATCTGTCATACAGCACTGATGTGGCATCGGTGTGTCACGTGACAAACATGACGCGTCGCCATGGAAACATTAAGGGTGAATGTTCTAAAATAGTGATCGCCAAAACTTAACAAAACTCACTCCAGGTTCCAGATAGAATCTTTTAAACTCACCAATGAAAGGGTTAATAATAGAAGTAAAGCAGCGGTGGTATAGTTACTTTGCACTTTGCATAGCAAGACTAACGACATTTTTATTCACTCGCCTTTTTTGGATCATTAATTTTTCCATCTGTTGTCATGTATACACACACTGCAAAAAAGCTTTTCTTACTTGGTAATTTTGTCTCGTTTCCATTCCAAAAATCGAAAAAAAATCTTAAAGCAAGTTTACTAGACAAGAAAAATGGCATGAGAAAATTAAGTGATGCTTAAAACTTCTGTTAAGATTATTATTTTTCTCACCCCATTGGCAAATAATATAGCTTGCCAGAAAACAAGACATAATTTCTTATGCTGTTTCAAGTGTCTAGTATGTATCTTGATTTAAGATTTTTTAAATATATTTGGATTGAAAACAGGACAAACCTACTAAGTTTATTATTATTATTATTATTATTATTATTATTATTATTATTATTATTATTATTATTAATATTATTATTAACAGCTCACAGATATTCACAAACAATGTTTGTGCACTTTCTAAAGTTTTTAGTTCAGTTTTTAAATAAAGGGTTGGAAATGAATGTTTTTTTTAAGGCCGATTCATCGATTAATCGAAAAAATAATGAGCAAATTAATCAATTATTAAAATAATCGTTAGTTGCAGCCCTACTTCTAAACATTAGAGTTGGAATTTGCTTTTTGATTTTTATTTATCTGTCATGAAAAGAAAATTATGTTTGTTATTTTTTTTATTTATTCATTTTTTTTACGTGACATTAGTATCATAAGCGTGTCTGTGGCCAAAGCTCTTTTTGGTTCACTGTGTTCTGTTCCTCCAGATTATATTCGGTTGGTGTGTGTGATGTTCAACACATCTATAATATTGTGGTTGAGGTTTTTGGAGCTTTTAATGGTCTGCTGAAAGTTCTAAAAAGTTCCCGTTTGGCATTTGATGAATGAAAAGTTTGACCGATTGTTTACAGTTTAACAGAAGCTGCTCACATAATTCAGGCATAGTAACATTGGGTGTAGGAAAAAGGTGGAAATACAATGTTATGTTTACATTTTTAGTTTAAAATATTAATTAAAAGCTAAACAATCCTGGCAAGCTGGGTTTTTGTTCTATTTGTTGTCAGATAATACAATAAATGCGACAAATTAAGGATGACATTTAAGTCAAGACAGAATTGTCTCTGACTGAAAATCTCTCTGACTCACACTTCCCTTCCTTTTTCCTGATACTGTCAACTCAAGAGCCATACACTATATAGGGTTTCTAGCGAATGGTTTTGCTACTTTTGCCTAAAGCTCACTCCTCTTGTGTGATCCCACAATTCATCAGTGACACCACATTTCTCAGAAACACACCAGAAGGCTTTTGATATGCCCCGTGATCCTCTGAACATCCGCTGCAGCTTCTGTCATCTCAATAGGCTTCTTGTTATGCAACGTTCTGATGATATCCTTCAGGATACTGTAACTCACATTGAAACGATCGTTCTCTAAGGCTAATGAGCTGTGTGAGGATTTTCTTTTTATTGGTGGTTGTTCGGGTAAGGAAGTTGAGTAAAGTTGGCCTGATGGTTAGATGTTGTACATTTACTCAGAGCACTCCATCTTTGCTTGGTTCATCAGACTTTTGATTAGCCATCGTTTAAAGCTCTTTTGCCTGGTTTACCTCATGTCCACAGCAACCTTTAAACCTTAAACTGTATTACTGTGTAGTGCTGGTACTTATAAAAGCACGTGGGAAAGAAAGATGGTAGAGCAATGTGGGGATGTTTACTGTTTCATGATAAACACCACTGCTGTTTATTGCTTTTTTTTTTTGTACAAAGGATACAATTTTAATAATCAGAATAGTTAAAATGAAAAATGTTTGATACAGGTTGTTTTCAGGTCATTTTAAAACCCGGTTTAAAGGTGCATTAGGTAGTATACTTTTTGTATTAAAGTGTAAAAAAAACTTTTTAGTTTATGTAATCATTATTAATTATTTTCACTGGCTAACACTTTTGGGATGCATTTTATTGATAAACATAGAATATATTTGCCTATTAAAGAAACCTGCAGCTGCATTAAAATGTATGTATTTATATATTCATTTATTTGTTTATTATATATATATATATATATATATATATATATATATATATATATATATATATATATATATATATATATATATATATATATATATATATATATATATATATATATATATTCATTCGTTCATTTTCTTTTCGGGTTAGTCCCTTTATTATTCTGGGGTCGCCACAGCGGAATCACTGGGAAACACCCATAGACACTCATTCACACACATACACTACGGACAATTTAGCCTACCCAATTCACCTATACCACATGTTTTTGGACTTTTGTGGGAAACCGGAGCACACTGAGGAAACCCACGAGAACACGGGGAGAACATTCAAACTCCACACAGAAACGTCAACTGACCCAACCGAGGCTCAAACTAGCGACCTTCTTGCTTTGAGGTGAACGTGCTACCCACTGCACCACCGTGCAGCCATATATGTGTATATATATTAGGCATGTGCCGGTATCACATTTTCATGCTGCGATTAATTGATTGAGCTTTTATCACGGTATACGGTATTATCACGATATTGTAATTTTACTAGAGAAACAGGTAAAAAAACACAAAAAACTTCAATAACAAAACTTTAATAACTTTTTAATTAACTAAAAGTACTTCAAACATTTAAATACAAATAAATATAAATAAAACAATACACAATATAAAAGTAAACTTGAGCAATTATATCAAAGTGAATGTGCAAAGGGAAACCGTCTTCGTAATCCCTCTGCATTTTTTTGGAACCCAAAATATTTCCAAACTTCTGACTTTAACCTTTTTAAAGGGGGATAAATTGTCGGCAGCGTTCCTCCTTATCAACTCATATTCTATAAAACACAAAAGCCATATATATGAAATAAATAAATAAATACAAACTTTAATCTCAATTTAATTTCTGTATGCTGTCCATAAAGATATTTGTTGAGTTCTAAAAAAATACACTATTCATTCATTTATTTTTCTTCGCATAAGTCCCTTGTTTATCAGGGGTTGCCACAGTGGAATGAACTGCCAACTATTCCAGCATGTTTTATGCAGCAGATGCCTTTCCAGCCACAACCCAATATTGGAAACCACCCATACACACTCATTCACACACACTCATACACTACAGCCAATTTAGCTTATTCAATACACTATTGACTCAGCCTATATTCAATAATAAACATAACAAAAACTGCCTGATAATGCATGGGTAAATCTTCAAAGGGAACAGTGTTACATTTTAACCTCTTTCACCTCATCCTGCTTGCTGTTTCACTATCTAAACAATGAAAACATAATATAAGTCAAATTTGTTTCATTTTGATATTATGATTAACAGACACCAAACAGCCTCGTGTAGCTGTATATTTTTTTATGAGCATCATCTTCACACTGCATATTTATAACAAAACAGGGCTTAAATATAACTGTCTCCTTTCATTTCCATTGAAAAGAATTAACTTTACCCTGTCTCTTTTGCAGAATATCAGTTTTAATAACCAATAATGGCCATTATAACAGTATAACGTACATTAAATTTAAACGATAAAGGTTAGCAATCAGTCAATGTGCAGAATCAGTGTATGTGGTTACATAAATTAATATATTAGCTTATCTTTGCACTCAGGCAAAACAGTTAACTGAGAACAAGTGATTCAAAAGACATAAGAATTGTTAGATAGAGACAACAAGATGAATTCAATATCACGTTTAACAACTATAGTGAGATGAGATCACCCAGCAGATGAACTGTCTGACATGCACTATACTCTGACCTGGGGTTTATGCTCACCCCCTGAACTAGTGGCTGGCAGCTCTGGGCAGAGAGTGTGTGGTCACGTGATTTGAGTTTTTAGCCGTGTACTAGAATGAACAGAGAACTTTTCAGAATCGCTAAACGCCGGTGTATTTCCCGCGATTTCTCTGCGCCTCCCTTGCGTTTCTTCTCTCTGACTCTCGACTATTTTCACAAACACACACAGACGACGCACGCTCACACGGAGTCCAAAATAGGAGTTTGTGATTGGGCCAGCCCAATGTCAATACCGAAAAGAGCCAATGGGCTGCAGGGTGTCACATGGGCCGGCCCGGTCTGTCTGTCCGGGAAAAAAGCATCTACTTTCAGAGAGTCACAGATCACAGCAGCGTCAATCAATAAGGCAGAAAAAAACGATAGGCTGCTAAGCCTTTTATGGGCCGATCAGATCATAAGACGATGATCAGCCTGGCCCAAAAAGTATGTCGGCCCACCGGGAAAGTGCCCGGTCTGACAGATGGCCTGCGTGTGAGGATTATAGTGCGGTGGCAGCGGCGGCGCGCACTGCGCACTGCGCACACAGGGCTTCTACATGCGGGGATTGTTTACATCAGAGTGCGCATCAGTTCTGCGCAGCATATACGCAGTTTTTCTTCAAGCGGTTGATGGAAAATAAGCTAAGGCGCGTTCTAAGAATATAAATTCGGATCTATTATTTTTCACGCTATTTTGAAGTGCCCGCGATAACAATATCGTGCATATTCATTTCCGTGATTTATCGCATTACCGAATACCGGCACAAGCCTAATATATATGTATATATATGTATATATATATGTGTATAAATATATATATATATATATATATATATATATATATATATATATGTGTGTGTCTTGAAAAATATCTAGTAAAGTATTATTTACTGTCATCGTGGCAAAGCTAAATTAAATCAGTTATTCGAAATGAGTTATGTTTACAAAAACTATTATGTCTAGAAAAGTGTTGAAAAAAAATCTCTCCATTAAACAGAAAATGGGTAAAAAAAATAAACAGGGGGGCTAATAATTCTGACTTCTATTCTTTCCTCTATTACTGTGTTTAACATAAAAGTCATGCATTAGACACTACAATTTTTTACATTTTACATCATCGATTCATTGATGCACCTGATGCTTTAAATGTAGGAACTAGTTTTAAATATACTGTATTATACTTTAATCTAGAGAAGCACTCAAATGGAAATTCTGGGCTGAAACCAAAACCAAAAATTCTACTAGCATTGGGCAAAAAACAAAACTATTTATTATTTTATTAAATAACATAAATTAAACTTGTAAGACTTTGAAAATGTATCTCGGTAAATTAAATTATACTGATTTAAAAACAACAACAACAAGCCAATAAAGTAACCACGTTACTGACAGTAAACTGCTCTTGCACTTTGGGCGGCCCTTACACAGTGCAAGCCATTGAAATGAATGGGTTTCATCGTGCAGTGCTTTCCATGTCGAGTGTGAAAAGAGTTTGATACCATACAGTCATAATGGCTGAAGTAAGAGTGAAGCCAGTGAGCTGAACACTGCTAGACGTAAATAGTATTTTTTGTAAACTGAAAATGTCAAAAATATTTTTTTCATCCCTAATAACATCACGTTTGCACTCATGCTGAGGAAGTCTTGTTTTACTGCATCTGTGAAATTGCTTTACACCACGTTATCTTAAATTTAAGGGGCATGTAACTTCATTTAACAGTCTACTCTATGAAATGGGCAAAATTTTAAGAAAAAAAAGATACATTTTTAGATTAAATCCTAAAATAATTGTGCAGAACATGATCCATGTGCTCTGGTTTCCCCTACAGTCCAAAGACATGCTGTATAGGTAAATTGAATTTGAAACTAAATTGGTCATAGTGTATGCGTGTGAATGTGAGAGTGTATGGGTGTTTCCCAGTACTGGGTTGTAGCTGAAAGGGCATCCGCTGTGTTAAACATATGCTGGATATGTAGGCTGTTCATTCCGCTGTGGCGACCCTTGATAAATAAAGGGACTAAGCTAAAAGAAAATGAATGAATGAATGATAACATTTTCCTCTTGCACCTATGAATGAGAAGTTGCTGATCAGCAACAATATGCTTAATGCTGTTTAAGTAATAAATACTGAACAAAGGAACAATAATTTGGGTCCAAACAGACCCAGAACATGAACATTGTTTTGCAGGTTTAAATGCCTTATGAGGTTAAGTGGTTAATTAAAAAAAAAACTCATCTTCCCAAAATAGCATAATGTACCTGAGAATGCTTTTTTCCTAGCCCATTTTAGCACCTCCTGCTGGTGACCTTGTGAATTCTAATGAAACAAGCTGAAATTGTCTTTTCATCTGTTTTAGTTTTAATCAGTCAAGGATAAAATATCAAGTACTGTACAAAAGCAACAATAATAATAACAACAACAATAAAGGATGTTTATTTGTTCCTTTTTTTTTAGGAATTTCCAATACTGCTGTAGAATACTAGCTGTAGAATGAAAGGTTATTCAAGGTTTAATCTCACATCAAATTGTATATTCTCAATTTAAGCTAACTCACTAAAACCCTTGGCTAAACCTTTGTACAAATCAGATTTATACATGTGTTTGGAGAAATGCTCTCTGGTCTCTGACTTCGGATGTATATTTGTTTGGATGTTCACGTGCATGTGTGTGTGTGCATAATATTTCACTTGAGTAGTAGCAGTGGATATGGCTTGTGTATCACTGCAGTGCTTATATACATACATATCGCAGTGCTACGAGTGTGATATTGAGTTTAGAGCAGTTAAATGGCACAATTGTACAAATAAGAAATAAACTACCAAACGAGTCCTAAAACACTTTTGAATGAGGAATTAACAGCTCAACAAAACCAACATGACATCAGAACTAGTGTTTAAATGATTTATTTGCATCATAGACTACTGAAATGTAGTCTGGATTTATATTTATTTATCTGGATTATAAAGCCAGATGTCATGAAATAAAATCAATAAGTTAACAGAGTTCTGTCTGTATTACACTTCCACTTCCTCGAATTCACCAACATTGATCCCATAAGTAAATTATAGTATAATATGGTAGCATTTCAATGCAAAAACGAGAAGGATTGACTGCAAATGTGATTTACCTTGATTTCTGTATTTTTTCTGTGCGTATGTGTCTATATCAAGACATATATTAAAAAATTGAATAGATTTGTTCAAAAAATTGAATTGTTCTTTTTGAATTTTTAATATATATATAATATTTCACAGTATTACAATTGTACTGTTTTTGTTCAAATAAATCCAATACATTTACAACCCCAATGTTTTGAATGATGCATTGAAGCTATATTATTCAGCTTTGTATATAGTGATATTATTAGTAATATTTAATTCTGTACACAATATCATGTGTGTAAAACAATAATGTATAAATTGTAAATGAAATAATTCATAGATTTGCAGAGTGGTTCAAGCAGTCGACTAGCGGCTGTTTTTCCTGTTGGACACACTGGTGTATCTGAAGTGCTGTCAAGTGTCACTCTCAGAGTCATTCAAGGCTCTACAGGGTTTTCACCAGGTTAACAAGACAAGGTCTTAAAAAGCTACTCAGATAACTATGAAATATGTCCTTTCTGAACTATTCTAAACTCAAAGGTTATATGACTGATGGTGAATATGAACAATGACTGTTTTCCATCAATGAATTAACATACACCCTAGTTTTAGGAAAAGACAGCCGTAAAAGTGTTTCTTTAAATATTAAGCTTGTGTATTTCTTTAGCCTTGTTATTATTTATCTTTGCATTGCATTTGTTTGAGTACTTGTTTTTGTTTTACTTTGTTTCACTCTGCTTTTTGTTTGTTTTGCTTTGCTTTTTGTTTTGCTTTATACGTCTGTTGTTGTGTTTTATTTTGATGTGTTGTTTTACTTTGCTTTGCTTTGCTGACTGTTTCTTTTAATATCAAGCTTGTTCATAACAATTTGTTTATTTTGCTTTGCTCCGTTTTATGTTTTTGTATGTGTTTTGTTTTATTTAGCATTTTGTTTTGATGATATTTTTTGTTTGCATGTTTCTGTGTTTTGTTTTTGTTTTGCTTTTTTAGGGGCCGATCAAACTGAACGCACTTTTTGCATTGCGGGGTGTTTCTTTTGAATGGATTACTAACGGCCACAAGCGTTTTTGCGTGCTGCTTATGCGCCTTGCGCGCCTTGCGTTTTTGTCGTTGCGCGATGTGCACCCGCAATTGAAAAAAAGTCATTTCTGAGCGGAAAAAGTGTGTTACATCAGTTAAACCTTATTCATTCTCAGATCAAATGAAAGCAGAGGCGGGTTTCCGTTGAGGTTACAGCAGTGTTTGTGTTGTCAAGACGACTACAGAGAATTTTTAATGATGGAGGAAAGACTAGTAGTTGCTGTTTCATGTTATCCAGAGCTGTATTACTTTACAAATCCTGAATATCATAATATTGTTAAATATTACAATTATAACAACATCAACAGCAACACTCGCGCACAATACGCAGCTGATTCAGTCGTTGCCTATTGACATAAAAAATCACACCGTGCTACTTTTTTTCGTCAACAAAAAAGGCAGTATGGGGCGTCTCGTGTTTTTGGAACGTAAAAGCACGTTCAGTGTGATCGGCTGCTTACTTTGCTTTTTGGTTTTATTTGCGTTGTTTTGCTTAGCTTGCATACATATTTATTTTTGTTAATTTGCTTTGCTTTAGGTTTGTTTTTTGTTGTTTTGTTTTGCCATCTTATTTAGCTTTTTTGTATTGCTTTGGGTTGTTTGAATATTAAAAGGGAATACTTGAATTATATATTTAACTTTCTATTTATTTATTGCATGGCAGGGTACATCCCCAGCTATCTGGAGAAGGATGAGCCGTGTGTGGTGTGTGGAGACAAAGCTACCGGCTATCACTACCGGTGCATCACCTGCGAGGGCTGTAAGGTTGGTCATCTCTGCTATCACTTGTGCACAGTGACATCTGTTAACAGACACTTCAGGCCCACATACACAAATACAAAGTCCACTGTCACTTTATATAGAATCATAGTGTGGAGCTGCTCCAATGTTTTCAATGAAACATCCTGCCATTATTTGTGAAACTCATACTCCTAGCACTCTCAGACTTGTCATATCAGAAGCCTAAACAACATCTTATCTGCTGTCGGTCTCTCTGTGAATTGTGAATGACAACTGCGCTGTGAAAGTCTGTGACTGTGACTCCTGTCAAAACAGGCTGATTTTGAGAGAGATTTGAGAGTTTGAGAGTTCCCCGGATACAAAAACAAAAACATAATGTTCAGTTTACTAATAAGAGGCTTCCTGTAAAATACTTATCTTAAAATGTTGTCAGCAAGCTTATGGTTTTGACACGGAGTTTCAGCGTCTGGCTGCTTGCCAACTGTGTTTTCAAAATAACTTTTTGTTTTGTTTTGTTTTGTTTTGTTTTGTTTTGTTTTGTTTTGTTTTGTTTTGTTTTGTTTTGTTTTGTTAGTTTTTTTTTGCTTTTATTTTTTATTATTTGTTTGTTTTTGTGTAGTTTTCATTACTTTGCTTTTTTATTTGTTTTTATTACGCTGCAATTTGTTGCTTTTAGTTTTGTTTACTTTTCTTTTTAGTTGTTTTTTTTCTTTCGTTTTGTTTGTTGTTTATTGTTTAGTTTTTGTGTTGACTTGCTTTGCTATTTTTTTCCTTTTTTGATTTTTAGGGACCGAGCACTGTGGTGTGTAGGCCATATTGGAATTGCTCCGAAATTGCTTCTTCTTCTTCTTCTTCTTCTTCTTCTTCTTCTTCTTCTTCTTCTTCTTCTTCTTCTTCCTCTTCTAAATATGCTCGAAAATTCACAAAACTTTGCACACACACCAGAAATGGTGAAAATTTATGCTTGTTATAGAATTCGGAAGTGGGTGTGGCAAAATGTCTCAACAACGGTGCCTATGCGCATTTGACAGAGTGGCCCCCAAGCTACGTTTCAGGCACACATATGCAAATTGGCACACACATCCAACATGCCAATACCTACAAAAAAAGTATCTTGGAGTAAAATCTGATACCCAACAGGAAGTTGGATATTTTAACTTTTTCTCCAAAAAAGTGCAGTTTTTGCCATTTCTAGGTACTTTAATGAACTCTTCCCAGGGATTACATCAGATCAACCTCAAAATTGCGCACAAAAATTAACATATTTTACACTGTAACAAACTCTTCCAACAAATTTTATCAGATCAAATCCATGTTCCAGTAGTCTAATCCAAAGGATTTTTGTTATGTTAAATTGTGAAGATCTAGAGTTCGTCCTAATCATTCTAAGGCCACCAAGCAGCAGTGAGCCCAGGTGTGAGGTCCCTTTCATTGCTGCTTGCAGCTTTAAACTTGACATTGCCTTTGTTGTTGTTATTTGTTTGTTTATTTCCTTTGTCATTTTAGTTTTGTCCGTTTTTTTCTTCTTTTTTTTAAAGCATTCACCTTTTTAACAGCAAGTGAGGTTTCTACTCCAAACAAGCTGAAATTATTTGAACTGATAACAATGTGTTTTTTTTTCAATGCAATATAAGTCGCTTTTTAAATCTGTATGTCGATATGTTGCACAGGAAGCACAGTATGTGACAGAATACACCTGTCTCTAAACTCCCTGTCTTTCTCCTTCACTCAGGGATTTTTCAGGCGCACCATCCAGAAAAACCTTCACCCTTCTTACTCCTGCAAGTACGATGGCTGCTGCATTATTGACAAGATTACCCGCAACCAGTGCCAGCTGTGCCGCTTCAAGAAATGCATCGCTGTGGGAATGGCCATGGATTGTAAGTGCAATGCGCACACACACACACACACACACATGCAAATAACATGCAAAACCACACAAAGACAAATGTAAACGTATGTGTTAAAATATGGGTTTGCATCAAGATCACAGTGATTTCAAACATAGATGACCTCAAATCAGAGAACTAGCAATAAGCTTCTATTAAAAAAAATATTGTTGATGATGGACTCTAAATTATTAAATTGTAATCAACACCCAAGGTGGTGATGTGGCTTCTATAGCCCCTCTCTGCAATACTGGTAAATTGGCATAAAATTACCAGAACGACTTCACACATAGTACTGGTAATGTTACAATTACTCATTCGGAGAATAACTGCACATAGTAAAGAAAATAGAATAAATACAGTTACTGTTTTAAAATATATCAAAGTAAAACAGCTACAATCATTTGGTGTAATGATACAGAACTGTAATACAGCTGTGCATTTATCTGAAAATAACTGCACACCTTCGAATGTTCAACAATGAATCAAAATGAAACAAATGAAGCGTTCAACAGCCCCATACTGTGAAGTTTATTAAATTTTACTCCGTAATATTGGTAAATTGCCATAAAATTACCAGAACGACTTCACACACAGTACTGCTAATGATACAGATATCAATTCTGAGAAATAAAAGAAACAGATTTTCTAGTATTTTTTAAAAGATCTTGTTCACACTTGATGTCTTCACAAGATTTGGTGATATAGGTGATTTTTCCAGGAAAAGTCTGTATGAACTGTATGAAATGGGACTTATGCAAAGTGGAGTGGCCGTTACACTTTTGGTGTGTTTTATTTTCTAACAATTCAATGGACAATTTCAATAATCAATAAGTCAATAGTTCCACTTAATCTATGGTTACCACACCTAAAGACATTGTTCATATGATATATTTCAAGACATTTTTCAGATTTTGTCCTCAAACCACTGTAGCGTGCTTGACTAGTTTAAAAGTACTAAAAAAGTAACTAAAACAGTTCTAAAAGTAAAGTACTAAAATCAGTAAAGTAATTAGAATAAAGTATCTAAAAATAAAGTACTGTAACTTAAATCAGCCAATTAACTTAAGTAAAGCATTTAAAAGAAAATAACTTTAACTCAAATCAGTTAAGAAACTCAATAAATTATCTATAAGTAACAAATCAGTAAAGTTCTAGAGTAAAGTAACTAAAAGTAATGTAACTAAAATTGGTAAAGTAACTAGAGTAAAGTAACTTAAAGTAACTAAAATCAGTTAAATAAAGTAACTAAAATCAGTAAATTACTAAAGTAAAGTAACTAAACTCAGTAAAGTAACTAGAGTAAAGTAACTAAAAGTAAAGTAACTAAACTCAGCAAAGTAACTAGAGTAAAGAATCTTAAAGTGAAGTAACTAAACTCAGCAAAGTAACTAGATTAAAGAATCTAAAAGTAAAGTAACTAAATTCAGTAAAGTAACTAAAAGTAAAGTAACTAAACTCAGTAAAGTAACTAGAGAAAAGAAACTAAAAGTAAAGTAACTAAACTCAGTAACATAACTAGAGTAAAGAATCTAAAAGTAACTAAACTCAGTAAAGTAACTAAAGTAACTAAAAGTAAAGTAACTAGGTAACTAAAAGTAAAGTAACTAAACTTAGTAACGTAACTAGAGTAAAGAATCTAAAAGTAAAGTAACTAAATTCAGTAAAGTAACTAAAAGTAAAGTAACTAAAGTAACTAAAAGTAAAGTAACTAAACTCAGTAACGTAACTAGAGTAAAGAATCTAAAAGTAAAGTAACTAAATTCAGTAAAGTAACTAAATATAAAGTAACTAAATTCAATAAAGTAACTAAAAGTAAAGTAACTAAACTCAGTAAAGTAACTAGAGGAAAGAACCTAAAAGAAAAGTAACTAAACTCAGTAATGTAACTAGAGTAAAGAAACTAAAAGTAAAGTAACTAAATTCAGTAAAGTAACTAAAAGTAAAGTAACTAAACTCAGTAACGTAACTAGAGTAAAGTAACTGAAAGTAAAGTAACTAAACTCAGTAAAGTAACTAGAGTAAAGAAACTAAAAGTAAAGTAACTAAACTCAGTAAAGTAACTAGAGCAAAGTAACTAGAAGTAAAGTAACTAGAGTAAAGTAACGCTACGGTTACTAAAGTAACCCTTCGTTCCCCGAGGGGGGGAACGGAAATGCTATGTGGAAACTTCCACTATGGGGATTTCGTCAGAATCCATCATCTGAAAGAGTATAAAAACGGGCCAATGAAATGCCAATGAGTTGGCAGCGTCAGCGTGCACAGCTGGCGTCAATGACAATCAGTCATGCTATAAAGACGCAGCCAGTGCCATGCTCGACATCCTTTTCTAGCTGAAGAGACTTTCACGCTCAACAGCTAAGGGACAATCGTTGTGGCGAAGGAACATAGCATTTCCGTTCCCCCCCTCGGGGAACGAAGGGTTACTTTAGTAACCGTAGCGTTCCCCTTCGGATGGGGAACTCCAATGCTATGTGGAAACTTCCACTATGGGGAAATCTATGGAAAACGCCACAACGAAAGAACCTTACTGCGTCCCTGGCGAAGGGTGTGCCACGCAGTAGAGCGAGCGCACCTACAACGCCCCGAGACACAGTCTTCCAACGTGTCCCCTGGCCCTCACTTACCTGTTCAGAACAGTTATGTTTTTCGGGGAGTCGCAATAACCCAGTAAAATAGGTTTTGATACGACAGTACGTTGGGAAAGCGTTCAGTCCCGATAGGGAGGACGCTGCGGAGCTCACCTGTTACCCAGAGGGGAGACCTGGTGACAACCTATGGACTAGCCCAGAGATGGGGAGTCCTTGCATAAGGATGGTTAGCGGGGAGGGAAGACACGAGCCTGCCCTAGAAGGGGGGACTATACCGTGGCTGAGTGAACGTATGGGATCGCCAGCGGGGATCACACATAGCAGGCACCTATACCCAGAACGCGGGCTGACCAGCGGGCATGCCGACAACGTAACGGGCCAACACCTGACTCCTCCGCTGAGTCAGGTGCTGGGGCCTCGGAGGAACTCTGCAGGGTTCGCCAAAGAAATGGGGAACTAAACTGACAAAGCTGAAAAAGCGCACGTATCTCCGGGTTAGGGAGAGTGGCGCAGCAAGCGTGTTTCGACACCTCAACCGAATCGTTTCCTCAATCACCAAGGGTTGCCTAATACCCTTGAGGAAACCGGCTCCACTCGCAGATTGTAACCTTGCAAATGTATTGGGTGTCACCCAACCCGTAGCTCTACAAATGTCTGTCAGAGAGGCGCCGCGTGCTAACGCCCAGGAGGATGCGATGCTCCGTAGTGGAGTGCGCTCTCACCCCCGGGGGACACGGCTCACCCTGGCCCAAAGGCGAGGGAGATGGCATCCACTATCCCGTGGGCCAACCTCTGTTTAGATACGGCACTTCCCATCTGCCGACCACTGTAATGGACAAAGAGCTGGTCAGAGGATCTAAGGCTCTGAGTGTGGTCCACATATATTCGCAAAGCGCGAACAGGACACAACAATGAAAGGGCTGGGTCTGCCTCCTCCGCGGGCAGCGCTTGCAGGCTCACTACCTGATTCTTAAACGGCGTGGTAGGAACCTTGGGCACATAGCCGGGCCGGGGTCTCAGGACAACGTGAGAGTAGGCCGGCCCGAATTCTAGGCACGAGTCACTGACCGAAAATGCCTCCAGGTACCTAACCCTCTTAACCGATGCCAACACGACCAGCAGAGCTGTCTTCAAGGACAGAAATCTCAAGGATACTGAGTCGAGTGGTTCGAAGGGATCCCCACGTAGGCTCGTAGCACTACCGCGAGATCTCAAGAGGGTATGAGAGGGGGGCGGGGTGGAAACATCCGCCTAGCACCTCTGAGGAGCTGGATGATGAGGTTATGCCTCCCCACGGTGCCGCCATCCACGCACCATGATGAGCGGAGATGGTGGCCACGTAAACCCTCAGTGTGGAGCGCGACAGCCTTCGCTCCACCTGTCCTGAAGGAAAGAAAGCACAACACTGATCTGGCAAGATCGGGGGTCTTCTCGGCGAGAAGCGCACCACTCAGTGAATAGACTCCACTCCAGGGCGTAGGCATGCCTCGTAGAGGGTGCACTAGCCTGAGTGATGGTATTAACCACCGCCACCGGTAGGTTACCAAAGTCTTCCTCGTCGCGTCTTATGGACCCCACGTGGAGGTTCCACAGAACTAAGCGAGGGTGCCAGATGGTGCCCTGTCCCTGAGAGAGTAGGTCCTCTCTCAAAGGGACTCGCCAGGGGGGGCGTCGCGAGGAGGGAGAGTTCTGATATCCAGGTCCGGTTGGGCCAGGGGCGCAACTAGCAAGACCTGCCCCTCGTCCTCCCTGACCTTGCACAGAAACTGCGCGAGTAGGCTCACTGGGGGGAGTGCATACTTACGCATGACTCGGGGTGGAGTCGCCATTCTCCCGGGGAAGGAGCTGCCGTGAGAGCCTGTTGGCCGCACGGTTGAGCCCATCCGGGGTGTGAATAGCAAGCAGCGACTTCAGCCGCGTATGACTCCAGAGGAGCAGACGGCGAGCGAGCTGAGACATGCAGCGGGAGCGTATACCCCCCATCCGGATGGAATACGCTACCGCGGCCATGCTGTCCGTCCTGACCAGCACGTGTTGCCCCCTCAGCACCGGTAAAAAGCGGCGCAGAGCGAGAAACACTGCCAACAGCTCTAGGCAGTTGATATGCCAATGCAGCTGGGTTCCCCTCCACAGGTCCGCAGCAGCATGCCCGCTACACACGGCCCCCCCACCCCATACTGGAGGCATCTGCCGAAACGACAGCCTGCCTGGACTCCTGACCTAGGGGCACACTGGCCTGTAGGAAGGAGGGGTCCTTTCCAGGGGGTGCGGTGACACAGCGCAGTGACAGTCACTCGGTGTGGGCCCGCGTGCCATGCGCGTCTGGGGACCCGATCGTGAAGCCAATGCTGTAGTAGTCTCATATGGAGCAATCCGAGCGGCGTGGCCGCGGCTACGGATGCCATATGCCCCAGGAGCCTCTGAAATAATTTCAGGGGGACCACTTTTTTTCCTGTCGAACTCTCTCAGACAGTTCAGCATTACCTCGGCGCGCTCTCGTGAGAGGCGCGCCTCCATAGTGATCGAGTCCAGCTCCAACCCGAGAAAGGAGATGCTCTGCACGGGGGCGAGCTTGCTCTTTTCTCGGTTGACCTGAAACCCCAACGGGCGGAGGTGCCGGAGCACCTTGTCTCTGTGCATAATCAATTGCTCCCGAGAGTGGGCTAAAATCAGCCAGTCATCGAAATAATTGAGCGTGCGGATCCCGGCGAGCCGAAGGGGCGCGAGGGCACCCCCCGCGAGCTTGGTGAAAACTCGCGGAGACAGAGAGAGCCCGAAGGGGAGGACCTTGTATTGCCACGCTCGACCTTCAAACGCAAACCGCAGAAACTGCCGGTGGCGTGGAAGTGTGGAGATATGAAAATACGCGTCCTTCAGATCTATTGCTGCAAACCAATCCTGAGGACGAACGCATCGCGTGATGCGCATCTGCGTAAGCATTCCGAAGCGCAGCCTGTGAAGGCAGCGGTTCAAAATGTGCAGATATAGGATTAGCCATAGCCCACCGCTTTTTTTTTTTTTTTTTTTTTTTTTGGGGGGGGCACGATGAAGTGCGGGCTGTAAAACCCGCGCTCCATCTCGGCTGGAGGGCCGGCTCGATTGCATCCTTCGCCAGGAGGACAGCAATCTCCTCTCGCAAGACAGGGGCGGACGCAGGACTGACCCTGGTCGCCCGTGAACCTGGGAGGCCGTTTAGCGAACTGAATCGCATAGCCGAGTCTGGTCGTATGGATGAGCCATTGCGATGGGCTGGCCCGCGCTAACCAGGCAGGCAGAGCCCCCGCAAATGGTCCCACCCGCACGATCGCTGACGTGCCAGCGGCGGGGCAGCGTGGAGTGAGTGGGCTCATCCGGGGAGCGCTGGGGTCCCACAGGAGAGCAGGAGAGGAGATGTTCTCGTCTCGCACTCAAACTCCAGGAGAGGGGCTGGTAGTGGAGAGAAAGGAGACCGTTCTCTTGTGCTCCATGAGCCATTGGCGAAATGCACCGATCCTGCGAGCTGGAAGGCATAGCGTCCCAGACTGGCAGTGTTCGGGCTGTCACATCCGGAGGAGGGGAAAAGTGCTCTTTCACTGAGGATTTTGATGGCGTTTTTTTTTTTTTTTTTTTTTACGCCTTTAAATAACGTGCCCCGCCCTCCAGCGGGGAAAGAGCAAATTCCCTCCTCCCCAGATGGCCCGCCTCAGGGACGCTTCGCGGTCCGTTTTACCGAACTTAGCGGCGCCCTGGGCGGGGGACGCTGGTTGCCGGCGCGATGCTCGGCGCAGCCGCGTGACCGGAGGCGCAGGCGGGGGCGGCGAAGCAAAGCTGCGGGCGGGCGTCCTCGGCGAAAAAGCAGTGGATGTGGATGGCTCGGCGGGGGGGAGCGGTCATACAATCCCGCCGATAGAGACCTCGCCCATCGCCTCCGACTGCTCTATCACCGGCGTGAATTCCTGGGCGAATTCACCGCCAGTGTCGCCGAACAGGCCAGCCTGGGATATGGGTGAGTTAAGAAAGCGAACTTTGTCAACGTCACGCACATCACCAGGTTTAACCTGAGGTGGCATTCCTGGATCACGGATGTGATCATCGTCCTTCCCAGGGCACACACAGCCGACTTTTTTTTTTTTTTTTTTTTTTTTGTAAGAGCATAGTCGGTTGCGGTGCGGAGCGCATGCTCAGTCCTGGGTCAGAACCATCCTCGCGCAGCCGGGCCAGCGCCTGCGCTGCATGGTGAGGGGGAAGGCGCACGCAGCACACTGCGTGAGCCTACTGTGCCCATCCAGGAAGAAGGGGATGGGGAGGCTTAGAAGGTCTCGCCTTCATCCTCCACATCACACCCCTCTAATCGGTCCGGCCGCGGAGCTGGGGGATAAACCCTCTCCAGAGCCACGGCCGAAGCAGCCTGGGGAAGCACAGCCGCAAAGTCTGCTTCTGGATTCGACGCCGCGCTCAAAGTCCCGGAGGGAGCGAGCGGGTTCGAATCCTCGTCAGACCTTGACAGCCCAACCTCCAAGGATGGTGAGGATGGAAGCGCACGCAGATCGGGCAGAAAAAAGTGCCCTCAGGACAGCGTGAGTTTACTGTGCACTTCCGGGAAGAAGGGGATGGGAGGCTTTGAAGGTCTTGCCTCCTTATATCCTCCACATACACCCATCTAGTCGGTCCGGCCGCGGGGCTGGGGGATAAACCATCACCAGACCCACGGCCGAAGCAGCCCGAGAAAGCACAGCCATCACGTCTGCTTTTTAGATGCTAACGCCGCGCTCTCCACCCCGGAGGGAGGGAGCGAGCGGGCTCGCATCCTCATCAGACAATGACAGCCCATCCTCCGATGCAGCGATGGACATCTGACCCCCGGTGTCATCAGGTGAGAGAGCGACCATCCAAGGACGGAGTGCTTCTCTTCACCTGAAGCTTGGATGGAGCGCGTGGAGGAGCGAGAGGTCCACGGCCCGGGGGCGGCGGATTTACTCTCACTGAAACCCTCAGATCTGCCCGAGTGCCAACCGCAGTGCGGGGGACAACTGGGGTGGGTGGCTCTTTTGCAAGAGCGAGCCGCGATCTTAACTGCGCAACAGACATGACATCAGTGATGGCATGCACTGCCCGCGAGCACCGCATTAACATGCTGGACCCCCAGACATGAAACGCTGTGCTCGTGCCCATCATCCGGGGATAGGAAACCACCGCATCCAGAAACGCACGGTCGGAGTGACGTCTTGAAAAAGACGCGCTGCACGACCGTGTTGCTCTTTTAGGAAAGCCTTTTTCCTATATACAAACCGCTCTTGGAGGACCGGACCCAAAGGACGCCAGGCAAGGGAGAAATACCCAGCTCGACCATCTGCCACTGCGTATACGCGCTCTGGACCGGGAGAAGCTGCTTCTCGATCTCTCTCTGTAGACACAGGTTGGAGATACCCTCAAAGACTCTCTCAGAAGCTTCGTGAAAGGCTCTGAAAGCGAAAGGATGTCGAGCATGGCACTGGCTGCGTCTTTATAGCATGACTGATTGTCATTGACGCCAGCTGTGCACGCTGACGCTGCCAACTCATTGGCATTTCATTGGCCCGTTTTTATACTCTTTCAGATGATGGATTCTGACGAAATCCCCATAGTGGAAGTTTCCACATAGCATTGGAGTTCCCCATCCGAAGGGGAACTAAAAGTAAAGTAACTAAACTCAGTAACGTAACTAGAGTAAAGAAACTAAAAGTAAAGTAACTAAACTCAGTAAAGTAACTAGAGTAAAGAAACGAAAAGTAAAGTAACTATACTCAGTAACGTAACTAGAGTAAAGAATCTAAAAGTAACTAAACTCAGTGAAGTAACTAGAGTAAAGTAAATAAAAGTAAAATAACTTAATTCAGTAATTACTAGACTAAAATAGTAAGTAAAGTAAAGTAACTAAATCAGTAATGTAATTAAAGTGACTAAAATCAGTAAAGTAAATAGAGTAAGATAACTAAAAGTAAAGTAACTAAAATCAGTAGTGTTACTAATGTAAAATATATAAAATTGAGGGTAGCTGGAGTAAAGTAACTAAACTCTTAAAGTAACCAGTAACTAAAATCATAACAGTAACTTAAAGTAAAAAAACTAAATTCGCTAATTACTCGAGTAAAATATGTAAAAGTAGAGGAACTATATTAGTAATTAAAGTAACTTAAATCAGTAAAGTAACTAGAGTAAAGTAACAAAAAATAAAGTAACTAGAGTAAAGTAATTAATAGTAAAATAACTAAATCAGTAACGTTACAAGAGTAAAATATAAAAAAAAGTAAAGTAACTAAAATTATTTGGTGTAGTGATACGGAACTGTCAAATCTTCAACAGCGAATCAAAACGAAGCATGCAACAGCCTCATAGTGTGAAGTTTTTTTAAATTTGAAAGCAATTCAAAACAGAAGCATTCGAATAACTGCATCAATCTGTATTAGATCATTATGCAGTCCTGCTTATTTCATACACAAATGCACGCTGAGAGCGAATGTACATTAATCTTGTGCAAACTGAAGTGCTCATTCTGGGGAGTTCCCCTTACATATGTCTATATGCCTCAACATATGTACAGCACATGTTCAGCTCAGTCCACATTTCTTCTTCCTCTGTCACTCCCTCTCTCTCACCATGATATAATGTTTTATGGATGTCTCTTATTTCTACTTTGATCCCTCTTCGATGCCCTTACTCATTCTGTCACTGCAATTCTGCACTCAAAATCATTCTTCTTTTTTTAGAACGTGTCTTTTTTTTCCAGGAAAACATGTTTTAGAAGTTAAAATACTGCAATATATCTGTTTAGGGTTTTTATTTATGATAATCGTTTATGATGTCACTATAATAATAGTTTGTTTGTTTTGTTTTGTGTTTTATATTGCTAAGCTATGATTAGGTTTTGTGTTGAGTTTTCTGTTTTGCTTTGTGTTGCTTTGAATATTTAATATGCTTTTGCTTTGCTTTTGTTTTGTGTTTAGTCTTGTTTTACATTTTTTGTCGTTTCGTTTGTATTTGCTTTACATTGAAAGTAAAGTAACTAAAAGCAAAGTAACTAAACTCAGTAAAGTAACTAGAGTAAAAAATCTAACATGTTTTAGAAGTTAAAATACTGCAATATATCTGTTTAGTCTTTTTATTTATGATAATCGTTCATGATGTCACTATAATAATAGTTTGTTTGTTTTGTTTTGTGTTTTATATTGCTAAGCTATGATAAGGTTTTGTGTTGAATTTTCTGTTTTGCTTTGTGTTGCTTTGAATATTTAATATGCTTTTGCTTTGCTTTTGTTTTGTGTTTAGTCTTGTTTTACATTTTTTGTCGTTTCGTTTGTATTTGCTTTACATTGAAAGTAAAGTAACTAAAAGCAAAGTAACTAAACTCAGTAAAGTAACTAGAGTAAAAAATCTAACATGTTTTAGAAGTTAAAATACTGCAATATATCTGTTTAGGGTTTTTATTTATGATAATCGTTCATGATGTCACTATGGTAATTGTTTGTTTTGTTTTGTGTTTTATATTGCTAAGCTATGATTAGGTTTTGTGTTGAGTTTTCTGTTTTGCTTTGTGTTGCTTTGAATATTTGATATGCTTTTGCTTTGCTTTTGTTTTGTGTTTAGTCTTGTTTTACATTTTTTGTCGTTTCGTTTGTATTTGGTTTTATTTTGGTTTCCTTTTTAGTTTAATTGTTTGTTTTTAAAAGAATGTTATTATTTTATACTTTGTTATTATTTATAGTACCTTTTGCTTTATTATCTTGTTTGTTTTCACTTACATTTTCAACTGATCACTGCAAAGTTTTCACTTCCATAATTTAACTTGGAAAAACAACATTTCAACATATAACATTTTTTTAGGTTTTTTTTTTATTGTAATTTGCAGTGTTGGGCAGTAGCGTCTCTACAAGTAGTGACGCTACTAGCTTAACTACATTTCTCAGTAGCGTGGCGGTAGCGTCGCTACTTTATAAATCAAATAGCTTTTCAGTTGCAAAGCAATTTTTTTAGTCAAGTAGCGCAGTAGCATTCATACAAGCTACATTTACCAATCGCGGATCATCAAGTGACAGCACTGACATTCACGGAGCCGGTGTCTAGATGAGGAAAGTAAATCTATATGATGGTGAGAATGACTATGGACAAAACGGTGGTCCACAACAAACTTTGTGGTGCGTAACAGTAGGGGTGGGCGGTACACCGGTGTCATAGTCATCACCGGTGTGACATTGCGCCACGACATGGATTTTCTAATACCGTCAATACCGGTATAAATCAATTATGCGCCTTGAACGGCTGCATTTACATAATTAATAGCTAATTCTAAATAATAAGGCATTCAATTTTCTTCAAACATTCAGTTGTGGTCTGAATACATGTCCTTATACTACAGGGCTCGAAATTGCAACCATTTTGGTCGCATGAGCGCCCGAAATTTAATCTATGCGCCCTCATAATATATTTGGGAGCATTTGTGTGTCTGAATTAGGGCTGTGACGGTAATGGAAGAAATCATGCGGTATGTCGGTTAACCGCGCAGATATATAAAAATAAGCATTTTTAACGCACCACTGTAATTTCTATATCCCAGTCCCTTTATCAACATTTTTAACACAAGTCATTATTTTAAAGATTATGACTTGAGAATATGATTTTACCTCAGCGCTGCACTTTTCTCCTTCGCCCTCCCACTGAGTTCAGGTGACGGAGTGTTGTGAAGTAGTTAAACTCTCCTCAGTTTAATTTACAGTGTCAAACTGGCACAAGAATATCAGTATATTAATATTGGCTTTGCTAAATAACTGGTCAAATGTGGGTATTTTTTTACAGAAGCTATAAACAGACGCGCATGCTGCAACTGGTGATGAGTCAACAATCGCAAATATTTTGACTTATTTAAAGTAGGCTATAGGCTATAGAATATAATAATTTTATGTAAAGACATTTATAAAAAAATGTAGCTAATATATCACAGGGGTTTGTATAGCAATTACAGTGGAGCATTAATTAAATCCTTTTTTTCCCGTGGAGCGAAACAAACACTACACAGTTGTGTAGCGGAGGGGGACGCACAAAAATATACAATTCAGATATTTTCGTCGGCAGAAAAATATTCTTTGAACGAATTTTGTTTTGTACAATTTGTATCTTAGTTTTTGTCGGTCAGTTTACAAAAAAAACAAGAATAACTAATAAACTTTGAGGTGAAGCGATGTGCCTTAGGGTCCGCTATATGCCGCGGCCAAAACACAAACTGGTCTGTTAAATACAATCGTAATATAAATAAAATAAAAGTAAAATATTCAGTTTCGAATATTTCGAATAGGCTGCTCTTTTAATTTTGATTATACAGTTAACAAAGATTCCATATTCGAAACTGAATATTTCACTTTTATTTTATTTATATTACGATTGTATTTAACAGACCAGTTCACAACACTCCGTCACCTGAACTCAGCGCGAGGGCAAAGGAGAAAAGTGCAGCGCTGAGGTAAAATCATATTCTCAAGTCATAATCTTTAAAATAATGACTTGTATTAAAAAATGTTGATAAAGGGACTGGGATATAGAAATTACAGCGGTGCGTTAAAAATGCTTATTTTCTGTGGAGCGATTGATTTGAGTTAGTAGGTCTGCTTTATTAAAATAAGCTTAAAATAATAACAGCCTATGCTGGTTATAAAAAGGATTCAGTGTTTTCGTTTTGTAATCTAAATTTGTAATTTAAGTGGAAAATACTCAGGGCAGGCCTTTTATTCCTTTTATTTAGTTTATTCTGTTTTTCTATACAATCCTGAAACCTCACCTAAAGTTATAATAATAATAATAATGGCGCAGATGACAGCGATCATGACATGAGGTAAATGTTGATCCGCCAGCTGAGATCAATCGAGTGTTTTCGGAGAAGGTGCCCGAATCTCGATGCGTTGCATTCACCGCGTGTTCAGCGCAAATGTCCGCTAAATATAAAGTCTAATACTGTAGACATCATCGCCAAAGAAACTCACCTTTACTAAGTTTACACTGAAACTACTGCTCATAACAAAGAGGGGAATTGCGCCGGTGGTCATCATGAGAATCCTGCTCTGTCTGCTCATAAATTGGTGCGGCTGACTCGCCTGCTTTATTCCACCAACACAGAGAAATGAAGATCAGCTCATAACGAGACTGAGCATTTACAATGAACCAAACCAAAACTTTTAAAGAGCGATAGAAGTGAGACTTTCTTTTGTCCGTTCTTCCTTGAGATGTATATTATTTTGCTATTGAAAGTAATACCGTGATATTATACCGTCACCGTTCAAAAGATGAAAAATACCGTGATATTAATTTTAGGTCATATCGCCCACCCCTACGTTACAGCCACCTCTCGATCTGGTCGGTGATGTCGTTAACCAATTAGGCTAACACAAGAAATTTGCTTGATGGAAAGATGACTGAGGGAGAGGAGTTGTTTCTGAAACAGGATTCCTTGTTACCATACCTCGAGAAGTACATGTTAAGATGCCATTCTGATGCTGTGCTTAAAAACTACACAATAGTGAAGTACTCTAATTAATTTGTTGTGCTTCTATAAAGCTTAAAGTGACATTTAAAGGCTTAACTAGCTTAATTAGGTTAACTAGGCAGGTTAGGGTAATTAGGCAAGTTATTGAATAACGATGGTGTGTTCTGTAGACTATTGAAAAAATATATAGCTTAAAGGGGCTAATAATTTTGACCTCAAAATGGGTTTTAAAAAATTTTAAACTGCTTTTATTCTAGCCAAAATAAAACAAATAAGACTTTCTCCAGTAGAAAAATATTATTATTATAAAAATACATTACAGACATACTGTAAAAATTTCCTTGCTCTGTTAAACATAATTTGGGAAATATTTAAAAAAGAAAAAACAAATCATAGGGGCGCTAATATTTATATATTATAACAGCAAAAAAAAAATATATATATATATATATATATATATATATATATATATATATAAAATATATATAAATTGTTTCTGCTTGGTACAGCATATTATTTCATTCATTCATTCATTTAGTCCCTTTATTAATCAGGGGTCACCACTGCGGAATGAACCTCCATATTATTTGCAGTGAATAATTCAACTGAACAATTATGCCTCATATGTTTCATTGACAGTTTTATTTATCACTAAGATATGTTTGACTTGGAGTTAAGTTGCTTCGATTTAAAAATAAAAATTTTAAAAACAGCTTAGATGTAGCTAAGCTACTTTTGCCAAGTATCTTTTAGCTTGGCTTGCTGCATTTCCCAGAGGGTAGCTTTTAATGTAGTTAAGCTACTTTTTAAGTAGAGTAGCTAATAGCTAAGCTCACTGCATTTTTCAAGTAGCTTGCCCAACACTGGTAAATTGCATTTTGTTTTCTTTTTTATATAAAGCATTCGCCTTTATAACAACTAGTGAGGTTTGTTCTTAGAAAATATGACTCTGCAAATCAGAATACACCTCAATTTATGTAGTCTCTGAAAACATCTTATATTATACAAAATATTTATTCATAATGGGATATTTTGTTATAGGGGTTAGTTTCCCTTAATACTTATGTATATAATAATACTTAATACTTACTTTTATACTTATATGTTTTGTTATGTTATTTAATAATAATAATAATAATAATAATTATTATTATTATTATTATTATTATTATTATTATTATTATTATTATTATTATTATTATTATAGGATTGAAATTTACTTGAAATTTTTTCATGGAGGTAGTAACTGGGTCTTTTTCTCTTTGGTGTAGTGGTACTGGACGACAGCAAACGTGTTGCGAAGCGGCGCTTAATTGAGGAGAACCGTGAGAAGAGGAAGAAGGAGGAGATGGTAAAGACTCTGCAGAATCGGCCAGAACCCACCAGCTCAGAGTGGGAGCTGATCCGTGTCGTGACAGAAGCGCATCGCCACACCAATGCACAGGGCTCGCACTGGAAACAGAAGCGCAAGTTCCTGGTGAGTAAGCACCGTCTGTCTACATGTCTACTGTTTGCTTCTTCATGTTTCAACAAGAGGTTCTTTATTCAGTTTTCATGTTTTATAATACAATCTGATGTCAAATGCTCAGAACAAACATATGATCCTGAAGAATATTGTATACGCTCCTAATCTACGGTGCGACGCAACTGACTCTTAAAGGGAATGGGAGATGAGATTGGAAAATATACCCATAACTCATTAAGAGAGCGGTTTAGACGTTGTGCCTAGATCATTAAAATAGAGCCTTTATAGTCTTAGATTGGTGTAAAAGTACTATTATTTCATGCATCAATATTGTAGTAAAGTTAGAATCTAATCGAGAAGCCCCTTAAATGAAATAAAGAAATTTAATCTACTGTAACTTCCAGTCAAGATTTGCAGTAAACAGATGTGGCATGAGAACAAGCTATTAAAGATGTATTTTATATATTCTTTTCAGTGCTCATAGATCATGGAAATTCAGCTTTTTAGTGAGTAAAAGTCAAAGGTTTTGACAATTGCCTGAAACTGGGAACCCTGATCTGAGTTTTATCTTTCAAATTTTAAGCCCTGCCAAGGGCCATTTTTATTATTATTATTATTATTATTATTATTATTATTATTATTATTACAGAAATACAGAATACTATATATATATATATATATATATATATATATATATATATATATATATATATATATATATATATATACAGAAAACCATGAAATTCAATAGGGTATCTTAACTTTTTCACATGATTGTATGTTTGACTGAAGCAGAAAAATAACATGTTTGTGTGTGGTTTAGTTTATTGCATTTATTTAATAGTTTTATAGTCAACTCACTAAACTTGATTTCAGTTTATCACTATGGCCTTATCTGTCAAAAAAATTATGCATATACTTATTTCTGACCCTGGGATTGTTCTGAAGTATTTGCAGAGATGTAAATCAGTGATCATGTATTTTCTCTTCATTTTTCCTGTTGTCATTAGACTATGCGTATGTCTGAAACTGAATGGGCGTCTGTATTCTGTTTCCAGTTCAGACAGCAGCACTGATTATAATAGCTTTTGTTTGCTTGTGTCTGGTGTAGACAGATTTCAGCTGTTTAAAAATAAACCTATGCGTTCCTGAGGCTGCAGACTTTTGGAGGGCTGCGCAGAGGCTGTAGATTTCCACAAACAGCACAGTGTCTTTTGATGCTCCCTGACATCTTAAACTTTCTTCTTTCCAGTTTAGAAGTGCTTTTGGAATGCCTGACGCAATCTGACAGCCTCTCTTAAATCACTTCCACTGTGGGGCTTCTGAAAAGATCATGTAAAATAGAAATCGACGTGTTGTTTTTGGGGTAGTCAAATGGCTATACTTTAATTTGAAAATCGGAAAAAAACTTTATTACGCCTTCGTAGAATATTAAATATTGTAATACTTTAATGAAATCCATACTTAATAAATCCAATGAAACTGACAATTTTCTAGTGATCACTTGTTTTCTGTATATGCTTTAAGGCAAAAAATTTGCCTCCTGTGAAATTGTAATTCTTTTTTTTTTTTTTTTTTTTCAAGTACTGTTTAATGAAGACACAACACATTTTTAAGCTTAATAATTTGACTAACTAAACCCTAATAACGTTTTGTTTATTTTGTCTTTTACAGATTGCCAATACATATATTTTACTAGGTAGGAGAGAGCAGGGCACAAAGTAACACTTTTTGGATTTGGCCAAATAATGAACAAAGTAATGGGGTTGGAAAAACTATACTTTTTTACCAACAACACTCAAGCCTCTTTTACAAATGAGCACTGAAAGTATGATCATCTGACCTATAGTTTCTGTGCAGTATTGCCAAAAGTGCCAGGAGTAAAAATGTTAATATTTACCTCACCTGCGAGGCAAGTTGTAACAGACAGAGGGTTAGTTGTAGCACGTGCTTATAAAGTCAGATTTCACACAATTCATTTAAATTAAATTCTTTAAATAGTATATTTCTTCAGTACTTAACTACATTTTTTTATGTGGAAGTGGAGGATTTTCGGTCCATAATATTGTAGTGATAATACTGTAAACTTAGTAACTAAATCATTTTGACTAAGGTATGTCTTTAAAAACTATATAACTGCTGACTATACTAACTAACTTTGCCATGTGGAGAAACATAAACAAAGAACACTGATCACACACTTACCAAATCCATAGATACAGGACAATCAACACCAACTGGAACCGCATCTTTTTTTTTTTAAAGAAGATAAGTGGCAAATCTGGATTTCATCATTTCCAGACTTGAAAAGATCTTGAATAAAAAATGTTTCTTACAAACATACTTTTGTTGCGTGTTAGCAGACCACTGTAATCCACACATCGCGGGGAAATGGGATCAAAACCTTCATTGTGGCACGTTTATAAACACAACACTGACGACCCATGTCTCCAAACAATTCTTCTTTTTCTACTTGTCTGAATTACGATTGGCAACACAACGTAGCGTCTCTCTGAACACTGTAATAGGTAAAAACAGTCTTCGAAGCTATATCATGCATATTAATTAAGTTGTGTCTCGTTCACAATAGAGCGTGCTGATCGGGTCGAACCACGTTTTTCTCATGAATTAATGAACAGATGTGCTGAAAACTCACGTTGTACCGGCCAGTAAAGACAGCCAATCTCCATGCTGGAATTTACACAATGATCTCATTGCCATGATGTAGCTTCAAAATTTATTTTTTTAAACCAGAAGAAGGAATTTACTCTAATCAATGCACAAACAACCAATTTTCACTTTTTTAGTTAAATGTATGTCATAATAGTGTTTTAGCAACGTGGGACATACAATTGAAGTCAGAATTATTAGCCCCCCTGTTTATTTTTTTCCCCTTATTTTTGTTTAACCGAGGGAAGATTTTTTTCAACACATTTCTAAACATAATAGTTGTAATAACTCATTTCTAATAACTGATTTATTTAATCTTTGCCATGATGACAGTAAATAATATTTGACTATATACTTTTCAAAACACTTCTATACAGCTTAAAGTGACATTTAAAGGTTTAACTAGGTTAATTAGGTTAACTAGGCAGGTTAAGGTAATTAGGCAAGTTATTGAATAACGATAGTTTGTTCTGTAAACTATTGGAAAAATATAGCTTAAAGGGGCAAATAATTTTGACCTTAAAATGGCTTTTAAAAAATTTAAAACTGCTTTTATTTTATCCGAAATAAAACAAATAAGACTTTCTCCAGAAGAAAAAATATTATTAGACATACTGTGAAAATTTCTTTGCTCCGTTAAACATCATTTGGGAAATATTTAAAAAAAGAAAAAAAATCAAAGAGAGGCTAATAATTCTGACTTCAGCTGTATACTAAATATGGCTGTCAACGTCTCAAAATTGTGTTATGGTGTTTCGTGACCCTTTAAGAAATACTGTGAAAATGTCCTTGCTCTGTTAAACATTTCACACATCAATAAGAAAAAAAACTGATGTTTAGCTGAAGCAAAAAAAAAAAAAAAATCATTATTTTATTTAAATGTGTTTTAGCTTAGTGCGTTTATTTTATTTCTCTGTCTGTTCACTGCTTGTATTTTAGTTTAGCGCATCGATATGGCCTTTTCTGTCAGTACAGATTAGCATTTGTTTACACAGCTTGCTAATCAATGTAGTGAGTGACAATAGCAGTCTGCATGTATCAGTTGTGGCCGGCCAACAGCAAGTGTTAAAGCAACTGTTAGTGACGGGTAGAACAGGAATGCGGCGTTGCCATGCAGAGCTTTTGTAAAAGCCTCCGTGTTTATGAAAAAGGAAGGAAAGAGAGTTTAGACAGTATTAATCGCTCATTCATTGGGACAATATGCCACCCACTGTGAAAGGTGGCAGGATGAAGGAAGAGAAAATGGAAAGGAGGAGTTTAGGGGAGACACAAAGGCTGTGTTTTGAAATCAAGTAAACTGCCCACTAGATGTTGGGTTGGCAATTTTAAAGAATATTGATCTTAATGTGCCCCTATTTTGGATTATAAAATGTTCATATTTTGGTTTTGGGAGTTTTATGCATTCAATGTCATAAAAGATTTGAATTCTCTTTTACTATGCATTTATTTTTACTAGTGCTGGGCAAAGATTAATCACGATTAAACACATTCCATAATAAAAGTTTGTTTTGATATAATATATGTGTGTGCATTATATATATTTAGTATGTGTGAAACACACACATACATAGAAGCATGCAAAAAACACATAAAAAAAAAATGTGTTACATAAAAAATTAAATATTATTTATATCATATACATATATAATTTATAGGTAAAAATAAATAATTATTTTTACAAATATATACATGCATGTGTGTATTTATACACTCACCGGCCACTTTATTAGGTACACCTGTCCAACTGCTTGTTCATTCATTCATTTATTTTATTTTCGGCTTGGTCTCTTTATTAATCTGGGGTCGCCACAGCGGAATGAACTGCCAACTTATCCAGCATATGTTTTTATGCAGCGGATGCCCTTCCAGCCGCAACCCATCAGTGGGAAACACATACACACTCATTCACACACTCATACACTACGAACAGTTTAGCCTACCCATTTCACCTCTACCGCATATCTTTGGACTGTGGGGGAAACCGGAGCACGCGAACGCAGGGAGAACATGCAGACTCCACACAGAAACGGCAACTGACCCAGCCGAGGCTCAAACCAGCGACCTTCTTGCTGTGAGGTGACAGCACTACCTACTGCGCCACTGCGTTGCCTCCAACTGCTTGATAACAAAAATTTCTAATCAGCCAATCACATGGCAGCAACTCAATGCGTTTAGGCATGTAGACAAGGTAAAGACGATCTGTTGCAGTTCAAATCAAGCATCAGAATGGGGAAGGAAGGTGATATTTGAACACATCATGGTTGTTGGTGCCAGACGGGCTGATCTGAGTATTTCAGAAACTGCTGATCTACTGGGATTTTTACAGACTGGTTTCATGAACATGATGATAAGTTCACAACTTTGTGATTCTATCATGTCAATATGGACCAAAATCCCTGAGGAATTTTCCAGTACCTTGTTGAATCTGTGCCACGAAGGATTAAGGCAGTTATGAATGCAAAAGGGGGTCCAACCCGGAACTGGTAAGGTGTACCTAATGAAGTGGCCAGTGAGTGTATATACATAATAAATATACACAGTACACACACATATACAGTATTATGTCAAAACAATCAGATGTTTTTTGGATGTGATTAATTGCAATACATTTTTTGCCCAGCACAAATTTGTCCCTTATTTACCTAACCAATCCCATATGATTTGTTCAGTGATTCATTTTCCCAAATTACTCTTTGCATTGCGCTAATTTGCAATGATGGTCCGATGACCCAATATGTTGCGATTGGTCGACTCATGTTGGAAACAGAACCCCCATCACCATAGTGGATTACTGCTTATCAAGTGTTGAAACAAGCAGCCACGGTATACGTGTTAGTCCAGGAATCTACACGGTCAAAAAATGTATATATTTATTACAAACAGTTGACGACAAATGTTCCTTTTTAAACAAACTACTTTATTTTATTAATTTTGATCAGATTTTAACTTGATTTCTGTAATTATGCAAAATTTTACATACTATTTTCACTCTGTTTGACTGATGACTAGAAAAGTTTATTTGATTCAGTGTAGTGATAAAGCACTGCAGTTGTACACCAGCAGATTGCACTATTATTCATCATAACTCCATGGAGATGAAAAACATTCAGTGTTAATTAATACCATTCCCCTATACCACAAAGTCCCCTGTGTAGACAACTTGTCTACGAATGCCACCTTGTAAGGTAGATAGCTGTAGTAATCATCAGTAAAATGACACAGCAAGGTTGGGGCTATACTGCTGTAGAACATTAACTTTATCCATTGATTCCTCACTGCCTCATCTTTACTGAGTTAAAAAAAGTAAAAAAATTTCCCTTCCAGTGCAGAGCGCATTGTACTCCTGACATGATGTAATCTGATTCTCCAGAATCTGCTATGGTGTTTCAGATAGGGGAGTTCAAGTTTTCCCGGGACTGTGTGCGCAACAAGTTAGGGAGAATTGGCACTCCACCAGAATACAGTTTTTAAAATTGCGCATTTAAAACAGCGAGGAAAATAACTGCATTGATGTGCTCATTACAAATATAATGCTGTCGTACACCAGAATTGAAAGTGATCTTATTACTGTATTTTATAAATCACAAAAAATTAATAGATAAACTTAGCAAGCAGGTCCCATTCGTAAATGATTGAAACTAACTATAATTAATACATTTGTTACAATAAATTAATCCGTCAGTGTTACTTTAAAGAAATTGTCCATTATTAATCGACTTTTGCTCTGGCTCATTAATTAATGTTATGAAACACTTCGTATTTTAATGCTTCAGAAGTATTGTTATCGTAAGTTTGTGTAATTAACTGATGAAAATAAATTAAGCTGTATTGTAAAATGTTAATATATTTCTGGCACAATCTAAAGTCTTCCACTGTATTCACAATCAACTGTTGTTTAAATCTTCAAAATTATTCTGTATTATTTGAGTATTATAGAAGTAACTTGTAGTTTTTTTTTATTTATTAATCACCTGAATCTCGAATCTTGACTTTCTGTTTTCAATTCAGATCTTTGTGATTGTAAATGTCTGCTGTTATACGAATTATATTTGTATAACCTAATTTATTTAATATTTGAAGTTTTAAGTTCAGGTTTCTCATATAGTTTTGTTGATTTATTTCTATATAATGTTAATGTTAAAGTTAATGTTCATTTTATATCAAGCAACAAAAAGTAACTTTAGTTTTATGATTTTAGTTAAAGGCACAATATGTAAGATTCACTGTTAGAGATTCATTGTAGTCAATATGGAATTATGGCAATTGTCATAGTCATCTCCACAGTTTATGGTTAAAAAATCTCAGATATCAAGATCATAATTGAGATAATGAATTAAAATGTTGACACATTTATTTAAACCTTCTGAAAATACTTTTATTTTAATGCTTCAGAAGTATTTTTATTGTAAGTTTGTGTAATAAACTAATGAAAATAAAGCTTTATTGTAAAATGTTACCAAAATATATTGCTGGTAAAATCTAAAGTTGTATTATGAAAGAAACTGTTGTAGTTTTTTAGTAATAACCTGAATCTCAAATCTTGACTTTCTGTTTTCAGTTTAAATTTAAAGTTCTGTGTGATTGTATACAGTTGAAGTCAGAATTATTAGCCCCCCTTTTGAATTTATTTTTCTTTTTTAAATATTTCCCAAATGATGTTTAGCAGAGCAAGGAAATTTTCACAGTATGTCTGATAATATTTTTTCTTCTGTAGAAAGTCTTATTTGTTTTATTTCGGCTAAAATAAAAGCAGTTTTGAATTTTTAAAAAAATATTTTAAAGTCAAGATTAATAGCCCCTTTAAGCTATATATGTATTTTTTTTTTCGCTAGTCTACTGAACAAACCATTCTTATACAATAAATTGCCTAATTGCCCTAACCTGCCTAGTTAACCTAATTAACATATAGTTAAGCCTTTAAATGCCACATTAAGCTGTATAGAAGTGTCTTGAAAAATATCTAGTAAAATAGTATTTTCTGTCATCATGGCAACGATAAAATAAATCAGTTATTAGAAATGAGTTATTAAAACTATTATGTTTAGAAATGTGATGAAACAAATCTTCTCTCCATTAAACAGAAATTGGGGAAAAAAAATAAACAGGGGGGCTAATAAATCTGACTTCAACTGGTTTGTTTGAAGTTTCAAGTTCAGGCTTTCTTATATAGATTTATTGATTTATTTCTATATAATGAAGTTAATGTTTATTTTATATCAAGCAACAAAAAGTAACTTTACTTTTTCTGATTTTAGTTAAAGGCACAATATGTAGGATTCACTGTCAGAGATTCATAGTAATCAATGCGGAATCATGGGAATTGTCATATTAACATCTACGCTTTATGAAAAATCTATCAGATATCAAGATCATAGATGGGATAATGAACTTAAATAGTGACGAATTCATTTAAACCTTTTAATTTGACCAAGGAAATTCACATTTTAAAGAATTAAAATGCTAAAACGCATGTACTGTACAACCCATTTTATTTATCCACTTATTTAATGACTGCCCGAATCGCTTACAAACATTCAATTGTGCATATATTATTAGCAGAAGGACTTTTTTTTTTCATAGGTCATTTTTTCAACCCACCTATTACGGGCACTATCAAAGCCCTGACGCACACCAATCTAAATATTCAGCTTGTGCTAAACCCGTTATGATCATCCACCGGGGACAGACAAACCACTTCCCCAACCGACTGAGAACTCCTGTAAAATGGCCCATAAAGAATCCAGCCTATATAACCTTTACTACCAAGATATGCCTCCAATAACAGAGTTCTGCCGAGACCCCGAATGACCCCGATAAACTGCAGTCTCGCTCTCTGGGAATGCTCGCCCCGTCCTGTCCGCAATCCAACTGGGCTGTTTTAAGATCTCTGTAGTGAAAAACAGTGATGCCAAGTTCTCAGCAGTGAGAAGGCCAGGCCGGACCAGCAGAGGGGATAGTTTACACTGCGGTGCGCTGGGACGCATCCAGATCCCACCTCCTGGAAGAGCAGACGCACAAACACACTTTGCTTCATGCTTGTTAAAACTTACACAAATACACGAGCACGGCACCATTAAAACAGTCCCGTTTGACTGAGACAGCGCATGTAAACACAAACACACAAATGTTAAAGTTCCTCAGAGGCACGTTCACTGGACACATTCCTTTGTGTTTTGTTTACCTTCTTGACATTGACGCTCTGTGTGGTCTGTGCTGTTATTTTTGATCTCAGAGCTTCATGTGAGGGCTTTCTTTTTAGGGAGGTGTGATGTTGAGCATTTTAAGTTGAGTGTCTTTGTTTGGTTGGTTATGATAATTAAGCAATTTTTTGCACAGTGTGTGAAAATGATACTAAAGCTGCCAGTAGGTGGCCTTTATTCATCTGATTCATTCACAATGGATGATTCATTTAGATTTATCCACATTTTTCCTACATCCCATTATTTTTTATATGAATTATGGGAGTATCTTCCATTTAAATACTTCAATATTTTAAGCTGGGTACAAGAAGTTGCCAGTATTTTCCTGACAGTTCATCCATTGAATATGAAAAGGAAACTGATTAGAGTTTACAAATGACTTTCAGCAGACCATGAATAACCTAAAAACTCGAAATACATATTTCTGAGGCAATGATATGTACATTTACTGAATATGATGATACGTATGATACTTGATGTCAAGTTAAAATACCAAGTGTGATGTTATTTTCATCACAAATAAAAATAAAACACAAAGGCCAAATATTTCTTTATCTCTTTGAAATGAGCGTTTTTTTTATTGTTTATCATATTGTTTACATATTGTTTATTATGTTGACAAAATTTGGCTCATAAATGGTAATATTAATAAGAGTAATTATGCAAAGAGCTTATCTGACACAACTGAAGTGCCTTGAACCTTGTTTGCTTTCACAATGAAACAAAAAACGTCTGTGTATAGGCCAGCGCTGCACTTTTTTTTTTTCCAACAGTCTTGTTTTGATTTCAGAGTCTTTGTTTATTGCTGTCTGTTTGCTTTACCAGAAAATCAAAGAAATCAATTTGATTGCACAGTTTAAAGTCTTTAGGGACCGTCACAGTTGTGCTGCCAGGGTGAAGTCACATAGGTTTTACTATGCACAGACATACTATTGTGACAAAATTGCACAAATTTACCACAAAATTGCTTAGGTAAAACATTCTGGTGTCAAAACATAATAGAAATTTCAAAATCATTTTCATTTATATATATGTATATGTGTATATGTATGTATATATATATATATATATATATATATATATATATATATATATATATATATATATATATATATATATATATATATATATATATATATATATATATATATATATATATATATATGTATATGTGTGTGTGTGTGTGTGTGTGTGTGTGTATGTGTGTATATGTATATGGATGTATATACATACATACATACATACATACATACATACATATGCAGTTGAAGTCAGAATTATTAGCCCCCTGAATTATTAATAAGCCCCCATTTTTTTTCCCAGTTTCTGTTTAATGGACAAGATTTTTTGAACACATTTCTAAACATAATAGTTTTAATAACTCATTTCTAATAACTTATTTCTTTTATTTTTGCCATGATGACAGTAAATAATAATTTACTAGATATTTTTCAAGCCACTTCTATACAGCTTAAAGTGACATTTAAAGGCTTAACTAGGTTAATTAGGTTAACTAGGCAGGTTAGGGTAATAAGGCAAGTTATTGTATAATGATGGTTTGTTCTGTAGACTATCGAAAAAATATATAGTGTAAAGGGGCTAATAATTTTGAAAATAAAAAAATGTTTTTTGTTTTTTTTTTTTTTTATTAAAATAGTTTTTATTCTAGCCAAAATAAAACATGGATTACTTTTTCAAAACTTTTTCTAGATAAAATAGATTTGACTGTTTTTAAAAGTCGAAGCTGAAAGAAGCAGGATTTGACCACTGCATTTATCTGTTTGTCAAAGCTCAAGCCATCATCCAGTATAACACCCAGATTTTTTTACCCAGGGCTTCATAGAAAAACTTAATTTTTCTAGATTAACTGTTGGGGCTCTGGAAGAGTTTGAAGGGCTGAGCAAAATCATTTCACTCTTACTCATTAAAATCTAGAAAGTTCAAGGACAACCAGTCTTTCACATCCGACAAGCATAATATAAGGGTCTCTATCCAACTTGAACTTGGTTTTAAAGGCAGGTAGATTTGGGTGTCATCTGCATAACAGAGAAAAGACAGACCATGTTTTTGAAAGATAGATGCTTTAATATCTCACGGCTATCTGATTCGAGAACAAGATAGAATTGTTGTGTAAATATAGTTATTGTATATATATTTATGTATTTTTTTCTTATTTTATTTTTATTTCCTTTTCTTTCAATTTTTTTAAATTTATTTTTAGAACAACATTTATTTGGTGACTTATTAAAACTTTATTTAAGGATCGTGCTGCAGCCCCCCCAAAAATAGGCTATTCGATTATTGAAATTTTACTATTTATATTCAAGCCACCAGGTTTGTCAGTCAGCAAGACACTTAGAATTATTTAAAACGTACAAAAAAAGTTGTATTCTCACACATTTTTACAGGGCAGATCATTCTGTTTCAATTTTTGCATAAATACATCTGTTACGCTGAATAACAATGAAACATTACATCATTCTTGACAATAAGTGATTTAAAACATTAAACTAGCCACTCTGCTTGCGTTAAATGTGCTTTCTATGAATATATAATCGCTTGTGTAAATTTAATGTGACTGGAACGTTTTCTTTCCCTTATTTCATTGCTGACATTGTATTCATTTGTTATTCTCGTATGTCAGAGGTGTTGATTGCAGCAAAAACAGACTGCAGATAGAGTAATGCAGTCTGTGACTCATAGCCGTGTCTCACATTCAGAAAATACATATGCAGCGGCCAGAATGTAATGCTGTAATTGCAGCTCTGCCTCCTGAGGACTTATAATTGCCTCTATTCTGACTCATGTAACACGCCTTTTAGTGCATACATAGAATGTTGCCAGGGTTGCTTGGCCGTACGTCCAGAGTGTTTTTTTTTTTGCATGGCTGACCTCTAATCCACCCTAAGGATACCAAACGCTGTGGTTTTTCCAAAGCTATCAGCATACATGACTGCAAAGCCAGACCCCACACATGCACCCCATTCTGCGCAGCTGTAGATCCATTCATGTGTTCCTCAGTGGAAATGCATTTAGGTTGTTTGCAGCAGAAGCTACTTTTATGTGTCTCTGTCAAATAACTGAACCCTATGTTGTTCTGTCTGTGTCTGCAGCCAGAGGATATCGGACAGTCTCCGGTGGCCCCCACATCAGATGGAGACAAAGTGGATTTGGAGGCCTTCAGTGAGTTCACCAAGATCATCACCCCAGCCATCACACGCGTCGTCGACTTTGCCAAAAAACTGCCCATGTTTTCAGAGGTGAGCGCACTGTTTTGGATTTGTTTTTGATTTTAGGTAACACTTTATGTTTACAGTTTATTTTAAGGTGTCCTGATTACTGTAATGAGTAGTTACTTAGTTATATTTGGTTAGGGTTAGGATGCAGCTTAGGTTTGGTGTTGGTTGCATTTAATTATGCATAATTATTGGTAATTGCTATAGTAAGTGCATGGAACATGTGTATCAAGGACACCTTAAAATAAATTGTTACCTACTTTATTTTACTGTGTCCATGGTACACATGTTGAATGTGTTTATTGTAGTTATAACAAAAAATTATGCTTGCTTACATGCACTCAGAAATAACGTTTGCTTTGTTTTGAATTGAATTTGCTGCTTGTTGCAACACAATTCAGTAACACTTTAATTTAAAGTCCTTCTGAACCTGAAGCTGTGATCTGTATTCTTTTCGTATTGTGACGCAGTTCCTAGAGAAACGTAATTTTAAATGAGCAAACAGTGGGCGTGGCTTGTTTTTTCTGCTGCAAGCTGATTGGCTGTAGTCAAGTAGGCATTTCATTCAGAAAGATCGGGAAAGGGGTTTTAGAAAAGTTATTACAACCTAATAGACTCCTCCTGCTCACCATTTCTGTTTGTTGTCAAAACTGACAGTTGGAGCTGCGTTAGCCAAGCCCATTACCTCAAAATCACCTAATCTGATCATTTAACTAAAAACAAACAGGAAGTGCATTTTCAGATTTCAATTACAGATTAAAAGGGCAAAGAATTTGCTGTTTTAATGACAAGCACAGATGAATTGTTCACCACAAAACTGGCTAACAAAAGTGAGCTAACAAAATCATATGGTTAGTTTTGATTTCTTGGGGACTTTAAGGTGATGTAGTTACACACATTCTAACCCCAACCATATAATAAGTACATGTAATCAATTAATATTACTCAGTAGTTAAATTAATAGGGCAGCATGGTTGCTCAGTTTTTAGCACCGTCACCTCACAGCAAGAAGGTTGAGTCCCAGCTCGGCCACTTGACATTTCTGTGTGGAGTTTGCATGTTCTCCCCGTGTTTGTGTGGGTGCCCTTAGGTTGCTCCGGTTTCCCCCACAGTCCAAAGACATGTGGTACAGGTGAATTGGATTAACTAAATTGGCCGTAGATTATAAGTGTGTTTCTGAATGTATAGGTGTTTACCAGTACTGGGTTGTGGCTGGAAGGGCATCCGCTGCGTAAAACATATGCTGGAATAGTTGGCGGTTCATTCCGCTGTGTCAAACTCTAATAAATAAGAGAATATGCCGAAAGGAAAATTAATGAATGAGTGAGTTAGATAAATAGTTACCTTAAAAGAAAGCGTAATCCATATTGTATTATGATCAGTCCACTTACATTTTTACAAATGAAATCAATAAAATGATTAAGTGTGTGTTGTGGGGTAAAGTTAAAACATTTGAATCATTTGAATATGTTGAAATATGTGTTATTATTAAAACTGATCCTAACCATATAAAGGAGTGCATCCAGAAAGCATTCACTCTTTTTATTTATATTTTTTTATGTCACAGCCGCCGCCTTGTTCTTTCACATAATTTCTTAAAAAAACATATGTTTATGTTTAAACAAACCTCTTTAATTTACTCATTCTAAGATTTTGTTTGTAGAATTTTGAGGAAAATAATGTATTTAATTCATTTTGTAACGGTAAAATGTGGAAAAAGTGAAGCACTATGAATATGGATGCACTGTTAGTACATGTAGGTATTAAATATTACTCAGTACTAAAAGGGATAGACTCAACGATTAAACATTACTCACCCTCAACTGGTTCCAAACACTATAAAAAAAGCCAAAAAAAAAACTGCACTTTTGACTTCTATAGTAGGACAATCAAATACTACACTCTCAGTTTAATAAGGTAAATAAGTGTTGGACAACTCCTTCTTTATTACAATATCTGAGAATAGATATTACTGGAAAGGCCAAGTCATTTTATGACTAATTTCTATGTTGAAACAAGAATCATCCTATAAAAGCATATGTTTAAAGAAACTCATAAACATTCATTATTAAGTCCTATAATACAAAACAACTGGTAAAACAAAACTATAGGTATTGTAAACGAAACATTTAAGGCATTTTTAATAAACATTTGGTAAGCATTTTCTGATAAATACATTTTCATTATTGATATCAGCACCTTTTGGCGTTTGCTTTTCACTACGCACGTGAGCTTGCAATAGTCCATATGCATGTCCTTTGCATATGCAAAGTGTTCACGCAGACATGTTAGTATTGTAAAACTAATCAAACACTGTGCATTTCTCATTACAATACTTTGCATAATTATGCTTCTATTTTAAAATGAAGTCATTTGAATGAACTTTTAAGGGTATTGTGTGAAAATTGGAGAAAAAAAATGTTTTATATTGAACATGGGAGAATATGTTTCTGTAATATTTTTGTGAAAAATGTTGTGAAATGTTTAGAAAAAGTAGATTTTTGATTTTTGTTAAAGTATTTTTTATTACAAAAACTTAAATCTTAAAAAAAAACATTGTTTAAAATGTATTTGATGTTTTATATTTACTGAAAAACAAATTGACGCATTTTGGATATAGCAATATGCCTTTAAATAGTTCTTGAAGGAACACATTTGACATTGTTAAGGTACACAGTGTCTTGTCACTGTAGTGGTACCTTTATGGATCAGATTTGTACCTTTGATGAAGGTACATTTTTGTATCTGCAGGTTTTAAAAACCAAAGGTGCAGTTTGTTTTCCCATGGTATATATCATGTCCTTAAAGGTACAAACTGCAATGGTACAAATTTGTTTCTTTGTCTTAGTGATGTTTTATAAACAAATTTCGGGAGGAGCACGCGCAGAAGTTTCAGTATTAAATACGTCATTGACAATTATTCTATTATCCAATCAGTTCTTGACCAAACCCCTATAAATACCAAAGCTGTCTTACCTGCAGCATCTTACGACTTTAGCATCCCTCCACCACCCCGTCACCTCACCTCTTAAGCATTACAATCCCGGGGGGAGCGTTCTGGGGCCGGGCTAGATACTTTGCTCGAATCCCAATTCCTCTCTGTTTCCTGATAAGAGGAATAACTCGAGTTTGGGTGTCTTCCCCGAGCTCAGAGCCCTCTCCCCGGACAGCACGCCAAATACGCTTTATTCTGAAACTATTGTAAGTGTGAACTCGTGAAAGGTACAATTCTGTTCCATAAAAAGGTACTGCTCCAGTGACAAGGGTTTGTACCTTCTTTGGTACAACATTGTACCTTTTTTTTTTTTTTGTTTAGTTTTTTTGTTTTTTGAGAGTGTATGCAAGTCAATGGTTACAGGTTTCCAGCTTTCAAACATATCTTCCTTTGTGTTTAACAGAAGCAAGAAACTTATTACGTTTTTAAAACTCAAGAGGAGTGATGAAATGATGAAGGAATTTTGTATTTTATGTGAAATGCACACTTATACAGTTATAAGGACACACAAACAAAAGTGTAAATTTGTTATTTGTCCTTTACAGCCTGTTCAAAGTACTGGTGTCGTTTGTTGAATTAAACATTTGATTACACCTCATTTGAAGGTGTACTTGTTACAGTGTAATGGTTCATTTAACTACTGAATAAAATGAATTAATCATTACATCTACTTACTATACAGTAAGGGTCAGAATGCAGGTTAGGTTTAGAGTTTAATTTAATTATGCATAATTAATAGTACATACTAAAGTAAGTGCATGGAAAGTTTATTAAGGACACCTTAAAGTATACTGCTACCAAGCACTTAGACTGCATGTTTCAGTCCACCTGCTCCTGTCCTTCTCTGAATTTGTGTTGTTTATAATCCGTGCCAAACGATCAAACAGTAACACATATTTCAGGTATGTGTTAGTGTGGGTGGGTTTGAATGTATGTGTTACCATCATGTTGGGGTGAGTTGTGCAGTTGTGGTTTTGGTGATATGTGTATGTGTAAGCATGCATGTTATGTTGCCACATTACATCACTCACAGCTCAAGCGTGTGGCATTTTCTCCATATTTAGCATTCACCAACTCTCTTTTAACCACAAGTGTGAACATTCTTGCATAGTAGACTACACAGCACCCTTATGGCAATGAATTTATTATTGTCTACACCATTTATCCTGTCATCCACACATACCTACTACCTCAGTCTATTTTCTGTGTTGAATGTTACACCTTCTGTATTTTCCAGTATTACTGGAAATATTTTCCAGTATTCTGTATTATGCCTACTTTAATAGAAAAATAATACTTAATGCCGGACTTAACCTTGTTGCTCTTGTTAAATTATGTGAGATGTTTTTAAATATCTGTTTAAATATCACTTTAGTCATCTGACATTTTCCTCTATTTTTATTCTCTCGGTTCCTTGTGTGTAATTAAACAACTGTCTCATTGAACACATTAACGCATGCCTTTTAATTTGTTTAGCACTGTCATGTAAAAGAAAATAACATTTATTTTTTGTTAACTTTAGCATTATAAATAATTTACACTCACTGGCCACTTTATTAGGTACACCTTACTAGTACTAGTGCCTTAGGTCTGCTTTAATCCTTCGTGGCATAGATTCAACAAGGTACTAGAAAGGTACTAGAAATATGAGATTTTGCTCCATATTGGCATGATAGCATCACACAGTTGCTGCAGATTTGTCAGCTGCACATCCATGATGCAAATCTCCCATTCCACCACATCCAAAAGGTGCTCTATTGGATTGAGGTCTGGTGACTGTGGAGGCCATTTGAGTACAGTGAACTCATTGTCATGTTCAAGAAACCAGTCTAAGATGATTCACGCTTTATGACATGGTGCATTATCCTGCTGGAAGTAACCATCAGAAGATAGGTACACTGTGGTCATAAAGGGATGTACATGGTCAGCAACAATACTCTTGTAGGCTGTGGCGTTGAAACAATGCTCTATTTGTACTAATGGACCCAAAGTGTGCCAAGAAAATATCCCCCACACCATTACACCACCACCAGCAGCGTGAACGGTTGATACAAGGCAGGATGGATCCATGCTTTCATGTTGTTGATGGCAAAATCTGACCCTCCCATCCGAATATCGTAGCAAAAATCAAAACTCATAAGACCAGGCGACTTTTTTCCAATATACTATTGTCTAATTTTGGTGAGCCTGTGTGAACCGAAGCCTCAGTTACCTGTTCTTAGCTGACAGGAGTGGCACCCGGTGTTATCTTCTTCTGCTGCTGTAGCCCATCTGCCTCAATGTTGGACATGTTGTGCTTCAGAGATGCTTTTCTGCATACCTCAGTTGTAACGAGTGGTTATGTGAGTTACTGTATCGTTTCTATCAGCTCCAACCAGTCTGGCCATTCTCCTCTGACCTCTGGCATCTACAAGGCATTTGCGCCCATAGAACTGACGCTCAGTGGATATTTTCTCTTTTTTGGACCATTCTTTGTAAACCCTAGAGATGGTTGTGCGTGAAAATCCCGGTAGGTCAGCAGTTTCTGAAATATTCAGACCAGCCCTTCTGGCACCAACTACCATTCCACGTTCAAAGTCACTTGAATTACCTTTCTTCCCCATTCTGATGCTCAGTTTGTACTGCAGCAAGTCGTCTTGACTGCGTCTACATGCCTTCATGCGCTGAGTTCCTGCCATGTGTTTGGCTGATTAGAAATTTGAGTAAACGAGCAGCCGGACAGCTGTACCTAATAAAGTAGCCGGTGTTGTCAATTCTTGATATCATTTAATCATTTTTAAATGATTTATAATTATTTTTAAGTTTCATTATTGACACATTTTATCTTCTCCCAATAAAAAGAATCAGAATTCATCTAAATCAAACAAATGAATAAATGAAAAACGAAAGTTCTCACACACATTACTGTATAATAATAAAAGAAATGCATTCACATGCCATTAGATGATATTATTATTTATTACCATGTGATTATCTGATTTGTGTAGCTGCCTTGTGAGGATCAGATCATCTTGCTGAAGGGCTGCTGTATGGAGATCATGTCTCTGCGTGCTGCAGTTCGCTATGACCCAGAAAGCGAGACCTTGACCCTGAGCGGAGAAATGGCTGTCAAACGAGAGCAGCTGAAGAATGGAGGGCTGGGCGTTGTGTCTGATGCCATCTTCGACTTGGGCAAGAGTCTGGCGCAGTTCAACCTGGATGACACAGAAGTGGCGCTTCTGCAGGCTGTACTGCTCATGAGCTCAGGTGAGCAAAGATAAATTCATTACAGTAATTCAGCTCATAAAGCAAAATTAACCCTTGTGAGAAAAGTCTTAAAACTGGAACAGAAGCTGTAGTGATGTGTGAGGACCATTAGTTATTTGAGCTTAACATTGTTTTTTAAATAAACAAGTATGTTCACTTTCTTAAATATCTGTGAACATATTAGGGTATTTTTATGCTTTAGAAGAGTCAAAAACTTACATAAAGCATATTTAATTGAGATTGATTAATGGTAATGGACCTACTTGGAACTTTATTACCCTCTTTTGGGGATGTCCTACCTACTTTGAGAAGGTTCCAGAGCTTCAGTCATGCCCTTCTTACATAGGAAGAGGTTTTTTCTATGGTAGCAAGCTTGCTTAAAATAGAATTTGTATATTCTGTAGAACGCAGCTCCATTAACAATAACTACATGACAGAAAGAGGACTTCTTGCATGAAGCATGCAATTAGTTTGGGAACATCTTAAATATTGGGTAACACTTTATAACAACTGCACACTACGAATCACTTATTAAGAATTAGCATATATTTCATTCATTGTTTGTTAATCATTGGCCCCTTTCGCACAGTGATACCGGTAAATATCTGGAAAATTTCCACAATGACTTTACCGGTAAATTTAAAAAAAGCGCTGTTCCCACAGGCAAGAACGTTCTGGAATTTTCCGGAAAAGACACATATTCACACATCCATTCTAAAATACCGGTAAATTCTGACATCATTAAGCAGAAATGACCTCTAAACAGCTGCGCTTGTATTTGTAAACAAAGTATGAGGTCAGGCTTTTGTTGATGGTACATAATATGTGTGTGTGCTGGCGCTCACTGGCTGCTTCACGTGCACACACATCAAACAACTGAAGCAGAGCTTGAAGGTAAACAAGCAGCGGTTTATCATAAACATTTTATCAATAATTTTTTCCACAGTTGGCATTAAGAAGGAACATAGAAACATTATCTGACTAACATCTAGCAGCTAAATGTGTCTGGAAAAATTATCAAAGGCTTTTATTTTCATAAACAGTGCGGATGTGAATGCGTCTGAATGTTCTGATTGACTGGAGTACACGTCTCGCATCTCACGTTCTAATCATGAACACGCTCTTTCCGGCAATTTTCCTTCTGCGCTCACACAGCGCAGCATTCCAGCAAATTACCAGTAATGTTACAACTTCTCTCTCCGGAAAAACTGGCAGAACGAATTTACCGGTACTTTCAAAAAGGGCCTGTTCACACATACAGACCTTTCTGGAAAATAGCCGCTAATTTTTCGGAAAGGTCTGTATGTGTGAAAGAGGCTCATAACTCTACGTCATTATACTCTTGACTTAGTACATGTATAATGTGCTTAATGATTGTATTATCAGACAAGCCTGTTGTGTAAGACTGAAGGGCTTTATTTTGTGAAAACGACTGTCCTGGGTGTACTTTATTCTGCTTATTACATGACTGCTTGCCACAAAACATAAAAATTAGACACAAAACATAATAGTTTATTAATAGTCTATTAATTCTTTAATTACATGTAAAGCTGACATAAACAAAAACAGCTGATAAAGTATACACTAACTTAAGTATTATTCAGTCACAAGATGGTAACAAAACAGTTTGCAAAAATGCAAAGCTGACAGAAATTAAACCGACTAAATTAAGAATACTAACCTACATGTCATTTATTCACAAGAAGGCGCCAAACAGTCATAAACTTTGGCATGACCGACAAGCAGATAAATATGAATGTGGATGTAGGTATATGAATTTAAACGTATTTACTGACAGTCACGTTTATTTGGCAGCCGGCAGCTAGCTCTCTGCAACTCTCACATGGTCGCCCACTGAAGCTAAGCAGGGCTGTGCCCGGATGGGAGACCACATGGGAAAATTAGGTTGCTGCCGAAAGTGGTGTTAGCGAGACCAGCAGGGAGGCGCTCAACCTGTGGTCTATGTGGGTTCTAACACCCCAGTATATTGATGAGGACTCTATACTGCTCATTGAGCGCAGACTTTCGGATGAGATGTTAAAACGAGGTCCTGACTCTCTATGGTCGTTAAAAATGGCAGGATGTCCTTCGAAAAGAAGTAGGGGTTTATCCTTGCATCCTGGCCAAATTTGCCCACTGGCCTCTGTCCATCATGGCCTCCTAACCCTCCCCATATTATAATTGGCTTAATCACTCTGTCTCCTCTCCACCAATCAGCTGGTGTGGTGTGCAGTCTGGCGCAATATGACTGCCGTCGCGTCATCCAGGTGGATGCTGTACACTGGTGGTGGATGAGGAGATTCCCCCCAATCTGTAAAAGCGATTTGAGTGTCCAGAAAAACGCTATTTAAATGTAAGGAATTATTATTATTTGAATTTCCGGGATGAGCCTGCGTTATTTAGAGGTTGTTATTTGGGTGTAACATACCTTTGAATGTTGCAATTGACCAATCAGAATCGAGTATTCCAAACAGCAGTGTATTAATATTTAATAAACAAATTATAGTGTGCAGTTGTTATTAAGTGTTACCGAATATTGAATTGCTCAGAGATATTTAAGTCAATTAATGTGTGTGATCTCTTACTAGAAAACAGCTAGGTTTCAATCCTAAAGTTATTGCATTTTTCTGGTCCAGATCGGACAGGTCTGACGTGCGTGGAGAAGATCGAGAAGTGCCAGGAGATGTACCTCTTAGCATTTGAACACTACATCAACTATCGCAAGCACAACATTCCTCATTTCTGGCCCAAGCTGCTGATGAAGGTGACGGACCTGCGGATGATCGGAGCCTGCCACGCCAGTCGCTTCCTGCACATGAAGGTGGAATGCCCCACTGAACTCTTTCCCCCACTTTTCCTGGAGGTCTTCGAGGATCAGGACGTGTGACGTCCCGGCGAACTGCGGCAAGAGAATCAGGAACGTTTCGTAACCGTGTTCCACAAGTCGTGTCACCCCCTTCCACGCACCAAACTCACCAGCAGCAATTGCATTGGCAGGGGTCACCTTCAGAAAGGCTTTCTTATGGGGGTTCAACAACTCTTTGTGTTAGTTTTTTGGCTTTTCACAGAAAACTCAGCCCCTCCCTCATCCACTAAACTCCCACGTGTGGCCCTTCTGTCTCGGCATGATGTCTTATACTGGTTAACCAACACCTTAGGCACAGGATATACATCTACACATACACACACACTGTTATAAGTGTGCTTACAGATGCAGTACTTGCACGTCTCGAGTCTTCTGATGAGCTTGTATGCATTTGTACAGACTGCACTACTGTCATGCCACCACTGGAGGTGCCCTCTGCTTAGACTGGATGGCAGCTGGCTTATAGATTCCTCCACCAGGTTGTGCAGTGGTCAGCTAATTTCATAGAGTTCTTGTGATATTAACTGTCGATATCTCATGCTCAAACGCCGTAGTTATGTCACTTTTTTGAACAGACCTCATGATTCTCTTTGACATTGAGCCTGTGTGCGGAGCGGGAGGACATTTTTGATACCAAATCAGGTGCTATATTTAAATAAAGCTACTCAAAATGATTTGGGACCTTTCAAGAATATGCCCCCCTCCCTTCTCTGTAGGACACTGACCGTTTGAAAGCTCTCGGTCAGCAATCTAGTGCTTGTTCAGGGGTGCCTCTTACAGTACAGATGCTGTGTGTGGTTTGTTCTTGCTCTGGTCTAGGCTTATCTGTGGGCTCTGCGAGTCCCTGTTTGTCCTAGGAAAGTCACACTGAGAGACAGAATAGAGGCACCCCTACACCTCCGATATGCACTGATTGGTGTTTTACAGGTGTTGGGAGGGAGCCAGTATTACAGTACTCCCATACCCAGCACACACACACACACACACACACACAAAATACTAAAACACACACCTCAAAACTCGAATGCCTCATTTTTACTGTATGCACTGCAGTGCTGTAGTTCTGGACTCCGATGCAGGGCTTTGAGAGTTCAGTCCAGCTCATCTGTGCTCTGCTCAGATGCTACTGTTGCCCGGTCTGTGCGAGCACACGCGCACACTCCTGACGGGCCATGGTGGACTGGCTGTCGTCAATGTTTTTTCTTTGTGTTGTTTTTTGTTTTACCTCAAATGTGGGCACACCTCCGGCTGGCTGTGGCTCCAAGACTGCCTCTGTGCTGACAGGTTCTACCTCACCTCTGGACACGGGGCAGCTACCCTCAGCCACATACATATTTACATTTACACACACCTACACACACACACTAACAGCCAGGAAAGAAACACTCACTTTCTTCTCAGTTACGTTGAAATACCACTGCAGACAGGAGGGCCTGCCATTCCTCATTGTAGCCTGTCAGATTTCTGCAAGGTCTTCTTCACTTTGGGCTGAGAGAGAAAAAAAACTATTCTGGATGAGCTTTTTTATTTCTTGTTTTTTTTTTCATGTGGGACCAAGTGTCACTTCGATTTCCGTCAAAACGGAAGCTAGTTACCGTACATGCCGCTGACTAGGCTGAGGAGCCGTGGAGAGAACTACAGATGAAGGACCCGAGGTGGCCAGGCCTAGAACAAATGGGTCAATTGCTGTTTAATTTTCAATACCAAGCAGTAATTTGCAACTCAGATCAAGGTGTCGACTGGTTTCTTCAAGGTGGGGCAGGGGATGCGGGGGAAGCTAGCAGCTGAATGAGAGCACTTAGCTTTGAAAGAGCCAAATCTTCAGAGACGATTCAACCCCCTGACACCTTTTAAGGAGTTATTGCACTAAAGCATGATGGCCCCCTCCACCCCGCTCCTCCAGCTCAGTCGCATGTTTTCTGAGGACACACCCCCAACCTCTCTGTCAAACAGAGGCCACACCTCCATATGCTCCTGAACACACCCTCACAGTCAGTATTAAGTCAAGCAAAGTCCCATGTTCTTTCTCATTAACCAACGACATAACACTCAGAAAAGTTCATGAACAGATCGACGTGTCCCCACCCCTTCAAAGCCAGAGGTGGCTTAAGATGAACACCCAACAGAAACGGGCCTTTTCTTTGTGAGACAAAGGAGTGGCCAAAGCCATGCAAAAAGTGGCAGCACCGAATGAATGTGAACGAGGAGCGGCAGAGTGAACGAGAGCCAGACCGAGGAGTTGCTCTATAATGAGGTCGCAAAGGAAGGCAGCCAATCAGAATGAGAGGAACTGTCAGCATTCCCATATGGATTACGAGTGAGGCCTCAGTGGTTCCGATTGGCGGATCGAGTGAATGCAGGGGTTTCGATGCTGCTTTATCTTCTAATTTTATTTTAAAGAGATAGAAAACAAACAAACAAACAAAAATATATGATAAAAGAATCACAAACCCATAAAACAAATAAAAAAATGACTCCAGAACAAAGAATTCAAATCTCGGAGCTTGAGCTGTTTGTTTCTTTCTTTTTCGTTTTTCTTTTTTATTATTATTATTTGAACTGAAATGTGTGTTTGTTTTCAATGCTTAACTGCTCTATGTAAGAGAGAAAAACAACAGCCGTAGTCACTTTTTTGACCAAGCGTGCAGTGTAAACTAGAGAATTTCACCTCTTTTTCACCTCACTATAGATTGTAATGATAAGTTGACTCCTCTGTTTGTCTGTGTATCTGTCCTTCGTCTTTTTATCAAGAGGAATTTACAACAAGAAACAGGAATATTTTCTTTTTTATATTTTGTTTTCTTTTTTTATGAAAGACTTTAAAAAAAATTGAGAAATAATGCAACATAAACTGAAAAAAACGAACTGAAACACAATCTACTCATACCTCACACAACACAAAGCTTAAATGAACTTGGGAGGAGTGTTGATCTGCGTTGGCACTTGTGTCAAAGTGTGTCCAGTGCATGTGTTGAACTGTACGATGGGGTGTATGTGCGCGTAAGCGTTCATGTGATCGCGGAAGCACACGGCCCCCTCCTTTGGCTTCCAAAGCCCATCTGTTTCAGATTTGCACCAGTTGCATGCATTAGTCTGTGAACGGCGTTGCCTTCGCTGACGCGACAGGCCATAATGGGAGTGGACGGGATGTGGTGTGGCTAGAAGGCTGGAAAGGGAGTCGTGTGCATCTGTGACAGCAGAGAGTGCTTCATGGTGTTGAATGTAGCTGACAGGACTGGGCTGGATCCAAGCCCAGGAACTAGAACCTCACTTCAGGTCACCAGCAAGAGTGGACAGTGCTGTCAAAAAGATGTTACACAAACAGCTTACTAAGCGTATATATTGCCCGCCTTCAAGGTGCAATACTTGTGTTTTTTTTTCTTTCTTTTTTGTACTTTTACAGATTTTTTGGCCATAACCAAGGATGTAAATACAAAATGAAAAGATATTGAAAGATTAAATCACTATGTGTTATCCATATGCAAGCTGGATGTCGAGGCCAGAACGCAGCCCCTGCGCCCATCGTTTTTGTAAAGTAAAACTGCTATCGTAGCTCTGTAAATGCTTCACACATCTGTACATGTGCTTTTGTGCACTTGCAAACGTGCATGTTCGATAATGATATGAAGAAACGCCCCATGAAATTAACTGTCCAACCATGTGCGCCCGCAACCCTTAGCCTCGCACTCAAACCGCTCTTTCTAACAGGGTAGCCAGACTTACCTTTATTCAGTCAGATTGCTGGTAGAGATGTAGGCGGGTATGGTCTGCTACCCAGAAGCACTTAGCTGGCCTCGCCACTGCCAATCAGATTCCTCAAAGGAGAACAGTAGATACTGGTTTTGTTTAGCTTTGGTGGTGGTCTTGTTTGGTTTCTTGCCCTTTTTTGTGTTATGTAATATATATATATATATATTTTTTTTTTTTTGGAAAAATCTAAAACGCCCAGAACCAAGAATGTCTATGCAATGCTCAACCACCTGATAGCATGATTGCTGTGTCAGCAAGCCCTCATTAGCAAATATGTCTCTTTCTAAACACATCCCACTCCCCCACCCCACCCTACCCCTAAAAAAAAACCCATCCACCGCAACTGCATGAGCTGTTTTGTCTGTTCATCAGTCAGTGTCATAGTCAAGGGAAGGAAGGCCTTTACTGTTGCCTAATACATGCTTTGTTAAACCTCCCGAACATACAGTAAGAGGTCACTAGTTCAACTTTCCTCTGACTCCAATGATGTCAATTGCTGTCGATTCGTGTTTTAATGTATGATGTACGTGTTTGCATCAAATGCTCTCATGGTTCGGTGGATTGGTACTACCTAGAATGCCACTGCATACAAACAAAATGAAAATTTGCTTTGAAGACGCCTCAGCATTTGTGAATGAAACATCATTACCATACTTTTGTAAGCCAGGAAATGCTTTCTCTCCCCTTTTACTGTCACTTCCTGTCAGATAAGGTCCCTCAGACTTAAAACCCAAGTTTGTCTTTTAAGATAAAATACAGATTGAAATAATTATAAGGCTATTTAGGGCTGCACGATAAAACACATGCGATTGTCATTCGCAATTGTCAGTAAGGCCGACTTTGTGATCAGCTGTAAATCTCCAGCAAAGCTTACCAAAATATCGTCAAATCGCAAATAACCACTTTTTTAGTGAACAATGACCCTGTGTTGTAAATGTTGCTAATTTTACACCTGAAGGCATGTGCAAATAACACATATTAGGGCTGCATGATATTGGAAAAATCTAACATTGTGATATTTTTTTTTATTTAGCGATAATAATAATAATTCCTTACATTTAAATGAAATTTCTCAATCAAGAAAAAGATACTGAAATAAAGTGCTTTATTGTTTTCATAGTCTAACAGTATTCAAGTACAGTAATTAAATGGTAAAAATAAAATAAAAATTATTAAAATGAATCGTTGTTAATGTCACAAATGGTACAATTTATTATGCCTGAATGCTTTAGAATCCATCAAAAACACATTCAAATGATATAATCATATAATACAAACTCAACATTGCATATCCTGCGATGTGCCTATTGCGAATGATCACATTGTGGTTAGGCATTGGCCGGTATAAGTTTCTGACAAGATAATAACTTTGGATAAAAATAGCATAGTTTCACAGTATCACGGTATTGTGGTTACTGCTCTAAAATAAGTTATTTTTAAAGGTCTGGGTGAAAAAAAAACTTTTCCCCATTGAACACAAAATATTTTTAAAAATTATTTAAGAAATATTTATAGTATTTTAGAACAGTAAACATGTCAGGCTAAATAGTTAAAACAAATAATTGATTTCTGCTCTCTTCATTAGTTTCAAAAACACAGATTTTTTTTTACAACAAATAAAAAATGCATTAAAAAAATCATACATATACCTTAGAAAATGGTGTAACAGAACATTTTAGCGGTATTAAAACCTTGGCTTTTTCAAACAATGGGAAACCTTGAAACTGGTTATCGTCCCATGCCTAATTATGATATCGATGCTGAAACGATAGATTGTGCAGCTCTACCACATATAATGACAATTTTACTCCAAACTCTGCTGAGCCATAACTTTATTTCAGCCGAGCATTTGAAATAATCTGTACACAAAATAAGGCACGCAAAATTATTCATAGCATTCTAAGCAGTCCTACGACATAGCATCATTACATACTTTATTATCAAGAACATTAACAGCAACATTAACAACAACTGAGATAAAACACGTTGTTGTAATCGTGTGTTTATATTCCCATTGAATCAATGAAAGCAGTTCAGTTAAAGCAGAATAAATTAAATCTGTTTATTCTCCAACCGCTCTAAAGGTTTCCTGGGTTTTTTCAGTATATATTTGACCCTCTGGCCTTCGGAGGAGGTTTACTACTGATCACATCCCAGTAGTTTCCACACATGATGTGCAAGGCAATCATAGCTTTTGAAAAATTACAAATGCGATATTTATGTTGATTTATCATTTAGCCCTAAGGCCATTTGTAGACTGATTTGACCAAAAAGGTGCTATTAAAACCTGTCACCTGATGACTAATGTCATTTTGAGGCAGGCTTTCATTACATCATCATAGCCCAGCCAATAGCAGAAGAGGGGAGTTTTTTGGGAATCCGCAGTTCCATATAATAGTCAGACGTTTCACACTTCGGCTTTAATAGACTCGAGAGAACTGTAAATGCAATACTTTTTGAATTTGATTGGCCACCCTAAGCACTGTGATGTCAAAGCCCTCAATTTCGCTGTTTCCTTTGAAGTTCGATGTGAGTTATCTTGATTTGATTTGACTGTGTCCATGAATATGTTCATGAGGGGAAATACACCCAGCCATGAGAGTGTAAGCAGAGAGCGGGGATGATGTCCACACCACAACTGTTTTAAATGAGACTGGAAAGGAAAGCTATTGAAGGATTCTCTCAGGTATCAACAAAATAAAATAAAAAAAAGACAAAAAAGAGAAATATAACAAACTTTTTTTTTTAAATAAATGTTGAAAATGTCAGCCATGCCTTCTTGTTAGCTCATCATTCTTGGCTCTCTAAGTTGAAGATGTGCTTTCAGTGTTGTTGTCTTGTGGTCTTCTTCTCTTTATTGTCCATCTGTCTCTTTTTGTCTGTGCCACACACACACACTCACACACTTCTTGTTGTTTTTTTAAAGGTGCTTATAAAAGTGAGAAAATCCTGAAGAGAACTCAGCTTTGCTTATCCCAGTCATATTTCTGCAAATTATCAATTTTGATACAGAAAATTGCAGTGAAACCAGACCCAGTCAAACCTTGTTTTACTTAATGTAGCATTCCACTTAAAAAAAACGCTCATTTTATAACTCCCATAGAGGTTAAACAGTTGAGTTTTATCATATTTAAATCCCTTCAGCCGATCTCCGGGTTTGACAGGAGCATTTTAGTATAGCTTAGCATAGATCATTGAATCGGTTGCGAACATTAGCATCTCACTCAAAGAGTTTAGATAATTTTCTTATTTAAAGAGCACCCATTTTACCCCTTTTTCAAGATTTAAGATAATTTTTTTGTGTCTTCAGAACGTGTTTCAGCTCAAAACACCCATCAGATTATTTATTATACGTTTCAGAACATTAGAATAGCTGTTTTTGTGGACTGTGCCTTTAATGCTAGTTCTCCCCGCCCACCATTCCCACGTGCCTGTCAGAGTGTGCCTCAATCTCTGCCTCGGCTGCGTCAGATAAACAGCACAGTGACAGACATGAAGGAAGCAGATCTCACTGGAGAAATGAGAAATACTACAGTAAGAACTTTCCCAATGATTATTTGTTGTGGAGTTATTGTTGCGTGCAAAAACAGTTTGCCCTGTTTTTGCATGCAAATGTGACAGGATACACATTAATATCCACTTATTAATAAAGCTTCCTCTATTATAATTGTTCTGACACTATGCGACTGTGGTGATAAAGAGGGTAAAATCTCTGTAATTCATTACAAACACTGTTTTAAAAACTTTTTAAACTTGTAAAATTCATTCTTGATCACATTTGTTGATGATTGATGATCACAGCGGGCTGAACAGATCTTTTTGTCCCAGTTGCTGTGCGCACATTTTGTTGATATGATTATACATGTTATTACGGAGACATGTTAACCAACGGCTGTTAATCAATTCGGTGGGCGGTGTAACTGCACTCCTTTGTCACGTTATTGTGGGCCTCAAAATGGAAGGGATTTGGATTTTAAGTCAGGAAATTTAAAAGAAGAGACTTATTGTCTTTATATCGCCCCAAAATGACAGTGGACACATTATACCTATACACACAGTTCAGTCCAAACAGCTTCCAAAGGATGATTTTCATCATAGGTGCCCTTTAAAGCTTGACCCTTCTGTAGTTACATTGTGTACAAAGACCAACAGAAAAAGAAAAGTTGCAATTTTCTAGGTCGATATGGCTTGGAAATATACTCTCATTCTAGCATAATAATCGAGAGACTTTGCTGCTGTGCTATAACTGCAGCAGGTGGAATGTTTATGAGATGCTTATGTTGGAAGTCACCTAGCTGGGGACAATTTACAAGTGCTGCATCATTTTATTGGCCTGCTACAGTTGAGATTTAAGATGGGGAATTTTCAAAACTCTTTGGTAATTTTTAAGCGTGATGCCAAAGGTTCAATGGGCTATATGCACAGCTAGTGTTTTTCAACCATTGATGAACTTCCGGTGAGAGCTTTATGTGACTATTTTCAATTTCATAAGGTTCCTTTTACAGCATCGATGTTGTAATGTAACTCAAATACAATCAGTTAAATAGACTTAAGCATCCATTTGGTTGTTAATGCGTGAAAAGAGATGAAAGAGATTAAATGCAGGCACCATCATTAGCTGCAGGCTAGCACAGAAACTCCATTGAAAAACTGGGGTAAAATTAATAAAATTAAAGACATGGTACGGAAAAATATAATTTAATGCAGTGCTTATTGTTTGCTCTGATACCCACCTAATATCGTATCTCAGCCAGGCAGGGAAGATTGCTGTTTTTAAAGAAATTAGATCTTAAACGCAGTGATTTTGTATGGGATGACAATTAACCGGAAGCCCTGGAGCTTGGTGACTGTGTGGTCTATGTGCATATACCCCATTCGATTCAATAAACTATGCTAGGCTAAGCTAAAACTGTTCCAGCGAGACCCAGAGATAGGCTAAATATATTGAAAAATCGTAGGGGAGTTGAGAAATGAAAATGAAAAATATTTTCAAAAAAAACAAGTGGAGTGTTCCTTCACAGATGCACAGAGTAGTTTTTCATTGCTGTAGAACTCATCTCACATCCTTACTAACATCCTAAGGAGTCTTACTGACACCTAAGGGTTTGGATGAACCATGATATTTACCACAGTTGATTTCATTCCAGAATATTGCTGTCCTGTCAGACTTTATTTTCATCTGAATGAGCATTTTTATTAACAGATACCAAAAGTGAGTGATATTCATGCAATTCATGTCTTATGAGAGAGAAAAGAATCTTCAGTTAGGTTGATGTACATTATACGGTTCTTTAATAAGCAAGTGCAGACTACAGGTACACAAAACATTCATATGGAAAGGAATCATGACAGGACTTTTCTAGGAAAATATAGTAATAATAATCACATATTGCTCAGTGAACACTAACCTCACATACAAAGGAGTTCATTCAAGTGTGACCATCATTATTGGCTCCTTCTGACATTTGCTATGCTTTTTCTTGTGTTTTTTGTGCGCATGCTATTGTGCTGTGAATTTGTGTCTGCTGGGTGTGTGTTTGTGATGTTTGCTTTTTTGTAGTGACCATGTGACTGGATTCGCTGACTGACTGAATATTTCCTCGAAGATCATAGAGGTTCACACTGAGAACATGGTGTCAGGTGGGGAAGTGAAGAATAGCAGAAAATGAGGTCAATAATTTGTTTCAGGTCTATCTTTAAATAGAATCACTGATGATTTCCCATTGCTAATTTCTCTTGGATATGTTTGTCAGTTTATAACAGAAAGAAATGTGCCTGGTTTCAAGAGTGTAGATCAATCAAATCTTTTTCTGTTGTTGTTTCATGTATGTATTCGAGGCTGAAGTAGTAGCACATCCCTGAATAAGCTGAATAGCTGCCACCCAAATCTTTTGCACCAAAGTGTGACAGTTTAGTCAAACGAAACGAGCTGCTGGTGTTGTGTACGGAGATGATTTCTTCAAGCCGTGAGCAAAAACTATATGCAGAGACAGACAGGAATGTTTGCACTCTAGTTGCACACCAATGGATTTAGTCAATCACACAAGAGCATTTGTGATGGTAATATTATGCAAAGAAAGATGTCTTATGCAACGCTTGTCAGGTTTCACAATGGGTGCTTTTGGTTCGGACTCGCTCAGGTTTGTTTTCTGGACATGTAAATGCTTTGTTTGTTTTTTCTTCTTAGAAGGACATGCGTAGAATAAATTACATCAGCCATGGTCTATACAGAAGGGTCCAAGGCTGTTTCTTTCACTGGGTTCTATTGACGTTAACAAACTTGCACATGCACACATCTGTTTTGCTGTCATGTTAGTGCTGTTTCCTGTCAGCAGTCCTCTGAGAAACTGCCAAAGCTTCCACATGTTCATTTCATTCAGCTACTCTTACAGGATGTGCCTGGTGAGAAATCAACCGCTCTAGTTTGTGACAGAACCGAATGCTTTATAAGCCTGGGTTGTAGTGGCAGTAAAAGCTTATGCTTAATATAAGACCATGTAGTAAAAATGTAATTATAGTAAATTATAGAGATATATTAATCGTATATTGGTGTAGGGAAAGATACAAACTGAGTCAGACTTCACAGAGACTAGGGTGTCAAAAGACATGTTACTTTAAAACTTCAACACTATATAGACCCTTTTCACATTTACAGGTTTCTCAGTAGCAGAAGGCTGGGTAAACTCAAAATGCAGTAAATGGAAGAGTACAACAAATCTTTTTTTTTTTTTTTACAATTCTATTTGCGGAAATAATAAAAGAAAAACTCCATTATGGTGTTATCAAGACTTAGAAAAAGGAAAAAATTTGTTTGAGACTGATAACGGCTGACAGAGGAGAGAATAACGTCAAATTCACTTTCAGCCCCATAGATGCTGTATTAAAAACACCTCGCATAAGTGGTAATTTTTGTTTTTTTTTTGTAATTTAACGCAAATATGATATAATAAATACATATAAATGTTTATACGATTTTTTAAAAATCGAAATATTAAAAACTTTCAAGGATTTAACATTATGATGACCCTTAAACGCGTCATAACAGTCTTGTGAAAAGGGTCTATTAGTGTCTAAACAAGCTCACAATATCATTATCAATATTAACGTTGATCAAAATGAAAAATCTAAATCATTCCGTGTGACAATAGTGGTGATCCGTGTCTTTTTTTATGACAAATGCAACCAGATTTAAAGTGGAAGTGCCAACTAGTGGTAAATTAAAGTCTAAGAAATAAAAGTTCTTAAACAGGGTTGTCAAAGCCACACTCAAAATGACTTTTGCTGCTTGTTCAAACTACTTATTTAAAATGAGCTGAAACAACACAACTCTTAAGGTTTTTTGTTGGACAATTTAGGTCACACTTTACAATAAGGTTCATTAGTTAATGTTAATTAATGCATTTACTAACATGAACAAACAATGAAAAAGACATTTACTACAGTATTTGTTCATGTTAGTTAACGTTAGTTAATGAAAATACAGTTGTTCATTGTAATTTCATGTCAACTCACGGTTCATTAACTAATATTAACAAGCATGGACTTGGATGTTAATAATGCATTAGTAAATGTTCAATTATGATTAATAAATGCTGTACAAGTGTTGTTCATGATTAGTCCATGTTAGTAAATGCATTAACTAATGAACCTTATTGTAAAGTGTTACCCAATTTTATTGTTTTATGTTCAATCAACTTAAGTTTGTAAAAACGATGAAGTTAACTTAATCGATTTGTGTTGGGAAAACATGAAGGAATTGTGTGAAACGCAGCATTTTTTACAAGACATAGAAGAAACATTGCTTGAAATATCTTAAATAACCTTAATTTATTGCTGTCAAAATAATCTACAAATACTTTCTCAATTATAAAGAACCGTTGTTCAATTTAAAGACTTTATGTTCCCAGCAAACAATTTTGTGTTCAATAGAAGTCTAATAGACATCTAAACGTAGACAGCTTGGCTAAAACAAGGCAAAAGCTGTCAGAAAATTTTTGAACAAAAATTTTTGTTTATTTGATGACTAGTCTAGATTTGGCCTATTCTTAGACGTCTATTAGATTTTCACTGACAGCCCAAATTTAGCCTTGTTTTAGCCAAGATGACTATGTTTAGACATCAGTCAGACATCTTTTAAAAACAAAAACTATTTGCTGGGTTAGGATGTTAGAATGTATGTTAGGAAGGTACCATTGACAGCTCTTCACTCAAATAAAGATTTTTTGTTTTTTTGCTTGTTCAAACTACTTATTTAAAATTAGCTGAAACAACACAATTCTTAAAACTTCATTGGGACAACTTAATTTTTTTTTTGTTCAATCCACATAAATTTGTTAAAAGTGTTAAGTTAACTTAATCGATTTGTGTAAGGACAACATGAATGAATTGTGTGGAACCCTGCAGAACCTTTACAGTGTTTATGGAACCACCTATGCCAATGTAGAACCATTATTTTTAAGATTGCATGTGAAATTTTAACATTATACTCAATATTTAAATATCACTCTTATCATCAATGTGGAATTAATGAATCCAAGATGAACGTTTAAAGAATAAAATGTAAACTAAATCATTCCAGTGTCACACAAACAAAAATAACTGGTCACACTTTAATTTTACAGTTCTCACTATTAATAAAATATTAACTATGACTTTTGCCTAATAAAACTCTTAAGTTGCAACTTATTAATAGATATTAAGGTAGTAGTTAGGTTTATGTATAAGGAAATATTAGGGAAAGAAAATAATTTTATTAAAAATAAATCAAACCACCATTTTATGGCTGGTTCATTTTCGCAATTCATCTGCTGTTGGTCAAAAGTTAAGGTTGGACTCTGTAAGGGACCACTAATGCTCCTTCCTATCAACCAGCAGGACTGCTCCTGTCAAACCTTGCTTTTATGAGTAAGTCTCCCCACATTCGGCGGCCGGCAGCACTCATCTGGCAGTTACAATTAACTGCTGAACTGCAATCAGTCTGAATGGGCGTTCAGTTCTCCCTGTCCTTATTATAAGCTTTAGCACAGTGAGGAGAAATCTCAGAACTGAAATAAGCGAATCAGCAGCAGCCATGAAGGAATTGGAAGCCAGTATAATATCTTTTAATAACAAGCTCGTTTCAGAAGCACCGCAGTGAAGTTTGATTGGCCCCCTGCAGAAAATGAAATTCAGAGGAGTTCGCTTTTGTGGTAAAAATTGAATCGCTTTTTTGTACCTTGGGTATAAGGCAGGAAATCACTCCTATTTTACTTTTCTTTAAATTAAGTTTTAATACAACCTGTAAATCAATATAGGCTGCCATTATTGCCACCAAAAGCTAATGCATTTTAAGGCTTAGCGGTCTGCGTGTTTCACAGGTACATGTTAATGCTTTAGTTGTTTAATTTTGACCATTGCACCTTTTGAGGCCTGATTTCAAAAATCCATGCTGTATATAGTTTAGTAAGCATTTAATTTCTCAATTTTATATGCAAAATGCTGTAGATTATATATTTAAATGAACATATGTATATAGCCAATGACGTTCAAAGAAAAATGATCTGCTAAGGCCTTTTCTGTTCTTTAGTAACTGTCACACAAAGGCTGTTCGGTGGTATTCTGAGGGGTTTTATTAGTTATTTCTTTAACTGAGAGCCTTTTGAAGTGAATTTAGCACACTTGAGGACTCCAGAGGCTGTATCAGGTGTCAAAAAGGCAGTTCAGAGAGTGCAACAGAGATCAGACCTGCAATCAGACCTGTCTCCAGGGCTCGGCTTATTGTTTTTAAGTGGCTAAAGTGATACGCTACTTGATTTCTCAGATTTAACTTTGCCCACAAAACCAAATGTCATTGCAAAGGACGTTTTGCACTATAGGGCTTTCGCAGTTTGACGAGTTTTGAGATTAGAGAAGTTGCCATCAAGATTAAAAGTTTATACATGGACAGCTAAGAATGTACCTCGCCAAACTGGAAACCATTTGAATGACCTCACAGGAATATACATAGATTATGCAATGAAACGTCTGCATGTATGCTTATGCAATGTTTGAAATGGAGTGGTTTGAGTGTGGGTTTGCTCAGGGACTCAAAGGGTGCTTCAGTAGAACCTTCCGATTTCCTTCCGTTTCATATGTTGGTTCCTACAGACACATAAACCCTGGTAGTGCAAAGGGATCCAAATCTGCATGATTAATTATTCAATTAAAACAAATGAGATTTTACGGATGAAAGTCTCTGTGCCAGGGAATGGCTTCTGGAGATGCTGGAAAATTATTTGGTGAATCCAGGTGCAAACAAAAGTTCTTCTCTTTCTCCCTACAGTACATGTCTGGTTTTGCTGTCATGTTTGCACTAGTTTCCATCTCAGTGGTCCACTGGCCACATGCCACAGTTTCCATATGTTCAGCTTCTCTTGGATGATGTACTTTTTACGTAGGCCCAGACAAAACCTACATGTTTTCTGTGCTAATTCTGGAGGATAATCTGCAGATTTAAAATGTAGCTAAAATTGGCAGCTGACAGCAAAACAGCCATACTATTTAACACATTAATGTTGTCTGCTGGTAACGTACAAACTAGGTGTAACAAAAAAACAAAAAAAATCAGTCCAAATATAAATCTGTGTTCATGCAGATTGATTGCATTCTACTGTTTACCATATTCTCTGAAAAAGTTGTTGTGCGAATGTTGTATTTATGGTTTAAAAAACAAAAAAGAACCAATTTTGCTGGCAAAAAAGTAACAATACTTTGAATAATTCTACATTTCCTAGTTTCACTGTGACCTAAAACTTACAACAGTACAGTCTGCAGTCACTCAGGGGTCCTGACCAATCAGAGGCCAGCTAGCAGATAGTCACAATGTTAAACGGTTATCATGGAGATAAAGTAAATCGATCAAATGTGAAGCTTTGAATGCAGATAATCTTCTGACAGCATGTTTCACCCTTCAGCTCAGTGGACCAGGTTCAGAAAAGATCCATTCCTACCTTGTATGGAGGAGCAGGAAAGCTTATGCAAGTTCTTGGCCAAATGGATACGTGTAACTCAGAATATCTCGACTAAAACACACACAAAACCTCTGAATATCTACTGTGATCTCCTCTTCTTGCACCACCACACCTCCATCATGCCCAACTACCCGTTCACCAACCCTGCCTATACCCCTCTCACCTATCTGACCTGGTTATTTTGGGTGGTGTGATGTCAGGTTTTCTTGTGGTGGGCTGTTTTTGACAGGTCCAGACAATCAGCGTGTTTGTCAATGTCAATGTGTGATTTTCGAACTCTTTGTTTATGGTCAGGATTTTAAAGGAAGATATTTTTATGGTAACTGTCGCTGGTCTATTTTACTATATATTTATGTAATAAATATGTGACTCAATTTACATCCCGGATTCCCTGGTCTGTTTTTGCTTTTATTTTATCCACTTTATTTTCATGCAAGATGGATTTCAACCATTTTAGCATCAAAGCTTTTAGCATCACCCACTTTATGTTTTTCGCTTTATGCCGAGTTCAGACTGCAGGATTTTAGCCTTGATTTTGACTCGCCAACAGGTTTCGAGAAATCTCCAACCAATGTCTAAAACCACAGGCAAATCTGAGCTCGTTCACGTGAGTAACAATCACATAGTGTGAACTATCAAAGTCACAATCTGAGAGAATCGCAGATGAGTCGCCGACATCCATCAGATACTTGGTATGCTAAATATCTGGACCGGTCTGTGATTCAAAATCATACCATGTGAAATGTGTTCTGATTGAAAATAACAGCAGATGAGGGAGCAGCATCCACTAGTATTTTATCCTCCTTACACTGGCTGCCTGTTAAGTTTCGTATTGAATTTAAAATATTGCTTCTTACATATAAAGCTTTAAATAATCTAGCTCCTGTTTATCTAACCAATCTTCTGTCTCGCTACAATCCAACTCGCTCTTTAAGGTCTCAAAACTCAGGGCTTCTGGTAGTACCTAGAATAGCAAAGTCGAGTAAAGGAGGTCGAGCCTTCTCATTTATAGCTCCTAAACTCTGGAATAGCCTTCCTGATAACGTCCGAGGCTCAGACACACTCTCCCAATTCAAAACTAGATTAAAGACCTATCTGTTCAGTAAAGCATACACTTAGTGCACCACTTGGGGGCTTCCACACAGGTTATGCATCTTGTTGATATACACTGTGAACATCAGCTACGCTAATTATTTTCTTTATTCTCCATTTCCACCTGGGGATACTCTTCCCGAGGCCCTCAGACTATGCAGAGTCACTGATTCGATCCAAGACCAACGACGAAATGATCCCAAGGTTTTTATATCCTGGACCAGGCCGAATCCTGAGCAGCTACTGTGATGGTCATGGAAGAGTGGAGAACATGAGACTGATTCCTGTGACGCTCCAGAGACAGACGAGTCTTCGCTGAGGCCAGCTTCCAGCCTCCGCCACTGAGACTGCAGCTCTGCACAAAAACGTTTGGCCAGCGGAGAATTTAAAATGATCGTGCCCAACTGAGCCTGGTTTCTCTCAAGGTTTTTTTTCTTCACTTCCGCCTTTAGTGAAGTTTTTTTCCCTCTCCGCTGTCGCCACTGGCTTGCATGGTTCGGGATCTGTAGAGCTGCGCATCGTTGGATTTGCTCTTCAATATTTGGACTCTCAGTAGTGATTATTAAACCACACTGAACTGGGCTAAACTGAACTGAACTTAAACACTACAAACTGAACTACACTGTTCCTATTTACTGTGACCTTTTATGTGAAGCTGCTTTGACACAATCTACATTGTATAAGCACTATACAAATAAAGGTGAATTGAATTGAATTGAATAGTATGGGTATTTGCAGGTCAGCGGGGGGTTGGGGAAGAATTTAAAAGTGCTTCTTTTTGGTCTGTTTGGACTAATGAAATGGAGGTAAAACTAGTGGAAATTTGTCAGGTTCACCCGTGTCTGTTTGACATGTCATCTGAGCAATATCACAACCGGGTCGAAAAAGAAAAAAAGTTGAGGAGAAATTGCTAATTCCCTTCAAAGCCAGGTGAGCAATGCAAGTACATTTTTTTACACCATAGAGGGCTTCTTTCTCAATATGTAGTTAATAACAAAAGATATGCTACATGACCTCGCATTGTTTCAATGTCATTTCTTACGTATGTTTGGTTGTGAGACGTAGTTTTTGTGGGCCAAGACTAAAGTTGTCCATCTTGCAGTGTGAACAAAGCAGTGACAGAATGCTACTCCAGATAGTCGTGCAGTGTGAAAACATCTGTGGTATGACTACTTTAAAAAATCATGCAGTCTGAACTCTGCATTACACAATTACTTTATTTAAGCTGCTATTTCTTAAATGATGTAAATCCAAGGTGGCAATGCGACATCAGTGATAAGTTGAATTATTTTTAAGAGACAATTATTCTGGTTAGACTGCAGAAAATACCCTTAAAGACAACATTCAGATGCTTTATTTCAACACTTTTGTCAGATTTTGTCCATAAAATGTTCTTGCGTGTTGAAGCTCACCCCGGTTAAGCCAAAGACTATAGAGTACACAAGACATGTCACTCGTATAGTTTAGAATGGGGAAAACTGTAACGTCAATATGGCAAATGAAGCCCCGCCTACTAGTACATGAGCCAATCATCGATCGCTATAGAATGACGTTTCTCCAGGGTGAAAAGCTCGGATGTGTGCCTTTACAACAATTTGGTGGCTAACAAACACAGGTTCAATTCTCAAATGCCCACAAACTGAGAGGGGTCTGGATGCAGACCTGGTGCAGTGCAACCTGAGCTGCATCCAATGCTTTTTAATGGGCTCACCTAACCCCACCCCTAACCCTACCCCTCACAGTGATGTCACTAGCTCCATTTGAGTGTATTGTGTCTGACATTGCATCGCTGAGTGATGCAATCTCAGCTTGCATCATAAAGGCTGCATCCAGATACTACTGCACAAACTTGCAAACAAAGAGTTGCTGTCATTTCTGGAGGAGACTCGCTATCAAGACCAAGATGTGGATTATTTTAGAAGACCCGTGATCAGACGAAGCATTATCCAGAGTCTTGTGTATTGTATAATCTTGGATGAAAATGTGTAGAATGGCTATATATGAGGTTGGTGTCGTGATCTCATTCCTTTCGAGTGCGCATGCACATTAGCTTGGGCAACCTGAAAAAATGCAGATTTTGTTTGATTCGGACATTTAGAAACTAAACCTATGAGACAGTTGTTTAATTTTGTGGGTGGTTCCAAATAACTAATGTAATTGTAAGCTTGGCAAACAGTTTTGGAGAATTTGATGTTTCCTCATTGAGACAGAATACCCGAGCATACTCCCCGATAGGTGTTTTAAAGATGGTCACTGAGTGAAATGACTTTCCTTAAAGGGACTTTGGTTAAGCTTTCATTGCTAATTCCAATAAATTTAATGGAGGCTTGAGTCAATTTTTGTGGATTAAAGTTGCACACAACACACAACCACAACTGGGAAAATGTTGCACATGCATTCATTTAAACAAAAAATACTTCTATGTGGAGTTTGCATGTTGGCGTGAGTTTCCTCTGGGTGCTGTGGTTTCCCTCATAGTCTAAAGAAATGCCAGTCCAAAGACAACTAAACTGACTGTAGTGTATGTGTGTGAATGTGAGAGTGTATGGGTGTTTCCCAGTACTGGGTTGCAGCTGAAAGGGCATCCTCTGAGTAAAACATATGCTGGATAAGTTGGCGATTCATTCCACTGTGGTGACCCCTGATGAAAAACAGTGAATGAATGAAATGGAATGAAAACAAATAGGCAAAGAAGTTTTAACCTTGCATGAGATGTTTTTAGGCGATTTGAAAAAGTAGTATTTCGCTAAACAGCAATGACTTTTTTTTTATTATGTGGGATTTATTTATAAACTAATTTCAAGAGGATCACATGCTTATGAACTGAACTGACACCATTTCAATTCACCATCTTCAATGTGAAATTGCTTTGACACAATCTACATTGTAAAAGCGCTATAGAAATAAAGATGAATTGAATTGAATTATGATTGAACACAGCTGGTCAAGCATTAGCCAATTCATGATTCACCAATCAGACGATTCCTTAGTAGCTATAAATACCCTAAATTCCATATCACAGCCATCTTCGTTTTGAAGAATCCCTCCTTCCACTCCTCCTTCTTTCTTAGGTGGGTGGCACGGTGGCTCAGTGGTTAGCAATGTTGCCTCACAGCAAAAACGTCACTGGTTCTAGTCCTTACCAAGCCAGCCGACATTTCTTTTTTTGTTTATGATTTATTTAACATTTTTCTATTTTACAAACATATCAAACAACCCTTATAGATATAATAATAGAAAAAAATTATAAATACAAAAAAGAATAAATAAATAAAAATAAAATAAAACCAAATTACACAAATAATGCGTGGCAGATGTCTATATTTACTGTTTGCAATAATATCAATGTTATAATTCGAGTAATGAAAGATTAGAAACTAATGTATTATTATTGTCAAGGTCTAGCAAGGGTGATCAGTCTATATGCAGCTGGAGAGTTTTAACACAAGAAAAAAGGGCATTCCAAATTTTGACAAATGTTCTGTTGTGTCTTTGAAGGGAGTATCTAATCTTCTCTAGTTCTCAGCCGACATTTCTGTGTGGAGTTTACATGTTCTCCTCGTGGTGATGTGGGTTTCCCCCAGGCCCCCCGTTTTCCTCCCACCGTCCAAAAACACAAAACTTATGCTATCGGCATCATATGCTTCTAGTTAGTAGTTATATCTTAAGAACAATCCCTATCTGTTCATAAGCTACTACAGCAGGGGAGTTTTCGAGATCTACCTGAGCTCAAACTCCCCTGCAACAGGAGAAAGCCCTGGGCTTGAAGATCTTATGAGCTCAGGGCTCTCTCCAGGGGCAGCATGCCAAACAAGCTTTACAATCAATCATCAGCTGAGTGTGAACTCTTGAAATGTCATTTAGTGTATGTAAATCACATGACCGTTCTTTAAATATTGAAAAATATAAATATAAAAAATAAATATTTTAAATATTGGCTGTGTGTATACTGTATAGAAACTAGCTTTTCTGCCATGCCGTAGATTGTGCAACAAGATTCCCTATTGCAAATCTGTGAAACCTTGTACTATAGTATCCCAGAAAACCTCGTATATGGCCACTTACAGGTATAAATAAACAGGTATAAAGTCCTTTACTTCCCATTACTGATTAGATAGCAGGCATTCATATGAATATATGGCTGTGGTATACATCTCTAATTGTGATTTTTGGAATGACTTGTAGCAAGAGACTATATATATATATATATATATATATATATATATATATATATATATATATATATATATATATATATATGAAGCTAATGGATGATAAGTGTTCCACATTCACACAGCAGTTGCAAATTAAGGTGGATACAGTAGTTGTATTTTCTGCTCTGGCAATAATGGAGCTCATCCAAGGTTGTATGATTGTGAGAACACTGCCTGATGTATTGGTTATTTTGATATCACTCAGCATAAGCGCCTGATGACAAATCATTCCTCAGAGGACCTGGTTATAATGTTCGCTGCATGCCAAGACCAAAGGGAGTACAAATGCCCTTGGTTGAAGGGGAATTCTGATTATTTGTCCTCAGCACAAAGGTCTGGCAACCGTTGTGGCTTGTGACTGGGGCTGTCGGACAGCCAGTAGCTGCAGACAGTCTCTGGGGATGTTGATTTTTTGCATAGACTCATTTAAAGTCTGCTCACTACTCATAAACACCCTTCTTTTAATCCACACTCTGTTCAAGAGGCTTGGCAGCTCGCTGTTTGAAATGAGAGTAATGACAGATCACTTATAAAATGGAATGATGGACTGGAATTATGAACTGCAGTGACTGAAGAAAGAATAGCAATCAAATACGCTGCTGTGTGAGCGAGTGTGTCTGGCCCATTCAGTCTTACAATTGGGCACTCTTTGTGTGAATCTCTTTGCTTGCACTTGAATTGAATGAACTTTTCTACAAGGTCCAGCTCTGTTTTTGTTCCCTGTCTCTCTTTGTGCTGCAAGTGCAGTCTCATCCAAAAAATATGTTTCTCGTTTAGCATTTTCTTAACGCTGTGTGCTATTCAGCTTTGAAGCTGTGTATCAGCCGTTGGTGAAATCTTTCTTTCTTATTGTCAAGTTCAAGACAAAAAACTTTAAAGGGATAGTCACCCAAAAAATGAAATTATGTTCTGGTTATTTCTCTTATCCTCATGATGCATGACTTTCGTATATTTGTTACCCATGCAGCAAAAAGTGTGAGCTGTTTTTTTAAATAAAAGGATCATATGTTTGCTTTACGATTTAAGCCTCTGGTTCCCCAAAGAACATCTTAATGAAGTTTTTTTTTGTACTCTAAAGACTATACAGTTATGGTCTAAATAATAGTGTTAAAAAAGGGAGTAAAGCTCCAAAATCCTTATAATAACTTTTATTTCAATACATGCAAATGCACTGAGAACACTGAACAGTCCATTCTAAATCAAAACATTAAGGAAAAATGGTTTAATGTATTATTTCTTTCCAGAAAGAAGAAATACAAATATTACGCTGTTCAAAAAATAGCAGTGCCTGCCTTTTTTGTTAAGAAAATCATAAATTAACTGAAAAATTCTTGATAAATTTTGCTTTCTTGTGAATAATTGAACTAATTTAGTTGAATAACCATAGCTTCACCTGTGGGCGACGCAGTGGTGCAGTAGGTAGTGCTGTCGCCTCACAGTAAGAAGGTCACTGGGTCGAGCCTCAGCTGGGTCAGTTGGCATTTCTGTGTGGAGTTTGCATGTTATCCCTGCGTTCGTGTGGGTTTCCTCTGGGTGCTCCGGTTTCCCCCACAGTCCAAAGACATGCGGTTCAGGTGAATTGTGAAGGCTAAATTGTCCTTAGTGTATGAGTGTGTATGGATGTTTCCCAGGGATGGGTTGTGGCTGGAAGGATATCTGCTGCGTAAAACATGTGCTGGATAAGTTGGTGGTTCATTCCGGTGTGGCGACCCCAGATTAATAAAGGGACTAAGCTGAAAAGAAAATGAATAAATGAATGCTTCACCTGTCTTGCATGGATTTGACCAACTTCTGGCACTTCTTAAACAGGTCTGCCAAGGACGATTGTCCTACACACCACAATTCCTTTGTTTCTTAGTTTTTGCTTTTTGATGTCAGTCTACAAGTTTTCTATTGGGTTAACCTCTTAAGGCCCAAGGTGTTTTTTTTCTCTCTTTGCTATTTGGGCTTATTGGAACCTAATTTGAATAAAAATCTAACTAATATCCTTTGATATGATGTACTTTTAGAGAAAAATGATTTCCATATATGTGGACTTGTGGTCCAAATTTACATAAAACACTTTTTCCTGAATTTTTTTAATGTATATTTAACATGGAATTTTTTTTTTTACTTGAATTGACTATCAGAGAGTTAAAACAACATTTTTTTCCATTTTGGACAGTTAATATTGGGACATTCATATGCTGCAAAACAGTTGCAGGATGACACTGTATGTCTGTAACAAAATATAAAACATTCAAAGTATTTTAAATAGAGCTAAAATGTGCTGTCCACGTATGTTGACACTCAAGCCCTAGGAGGTTATGGTCTGGGGACTAGGCTGGTCACTAATCTTGTTGGCCTTGAACCAAGATGCTGCTTGCTGACTAGTGTTATTACAGTTGCTTTTAATACAGTTCATTACCAGTAAATAAGTGTGAACGAGGCAAATAAGTGGACTGAAAGTTTTCAGTGGCAAAGTTTTATGTTGCACACACTGTAATATGAACGCAACATGGACCTAAGACAAATAAACAAATCAAAAACAAGACAAGATACGACCATAAAAGAACAGAATACTCCAGCAATGTTGTCCATTACAGTTCAACACAGATGTGAGAAACTCATCTCCTTGCAGCACACCAATTGTTTTGGGTCTTGTTACTGTAGGATCTGTTACAAAATATACATCATAATTTTTTTTTTTTTTTTGGTGTATGTCTTTGTGAAGTTTCACAAACTAATTTCGAGAGGAGCACTTGATATGATTGATCGCAGCAGCTCTCTCATCTGTAATTATTAGAAAGCCTATCATTCCAAACTCACTATAAATAGCCCAACTAGCATTACTCCCTCATCTTCAGTTTTTGAAGAATCCCCCCATCCACCCTATCTCCTCCTTTTCTCCTTTACCAGGGGGAACTCTCGAAAACTTTCTGATCTTGTACCCCCTCACATGCTTATTGACCAGATGGGAGCCCTAGGCTCAATTATCTCCGAACACAGGGTTCTCTCCCGGGACAGCATGCCAAACCTGCTATTATTATCAAACAATATCTAAGTGAGAACTCATGAGAGGTTAATTTGTAATGAATACAAATTGTGTCATCATTTACTGTTCAAAATTTTTATAAGTGTCTTTCTTCTGTTAAACACAAAATATTTTGAAACCTGTTACCAATGACTTCCATAGTATTTGTTCTTCCTACTATATTTTACCAACCTACAGTATATCAAACAACATAATATATTCAGCTTTCTTCAAAATATCTTCTTTTGTGTTCAACAAAATAAAGAACCTCATAAAGGTTTGGAACCACTTAAGGGAGAGTAAATGGTGAGTAAATTAGCATTTTGGGGAGAACTATCCATTTAAAAATGACTGTGTGACCACTAAGCTGGCCACTAATCTTGTTGGTCTGGAACGCTTACTAGTGTGTTTGGGATTGTTGCCTAGGGGCAGCTGACAGTTTGTTAGACACCCCAAACACTGAATTCAACATATATGTAGATCCAGCCTGATCTTGCGAGGAAAACTAACTATTTTATGTTTTGTCAGTTTAGTGACTAATTTGTACAATTTTAAAAAAGGAGGCGTGGCACCTAAACCCAACCGTCATTGGGGCATAAGCAAATTGTACTAAATTGTATGAAAGAGATCGCACAAATTAATTTGAATTAGCCACTAAATCAAAAAGCTACAAACTGCTGTGAAATTGTGTTGGTAAATGAGTGGTTCGGCTAATTGACCATTTGCTAAGCCACACCCGAAAACTGCCACACACCAATCGTGGCTTAGCAACGTTGGTTATGAGCAGGAGGTCTGTCAAGCTTTCGAGCGAGGGAAACTAGCCAAAGCGTTGTGCATATGGATTGTGCAAATCTGATACCCAGTATCCTAAAAGTTTGGACAGGGTGGTGGAATTTTTTCCCTTTTCAAAACCTAAAACCCAAGGGGAGAAATGCCAGCGTGGATCATGTGAGGAGCGCAAAAGGAGCAGAGTTAAGTTGGTTTTGTTTTTGATATTCCTGACACATTCAGTGATAGACGCCAATAACTTGCAAACCTCTTACCCTAAAAAGATCTAAACTGGGTTTCCTATTAAAAAAAAGCCGGTTCTGTTTCCCAGCTTTCTTTTTTCCTTTTTTCGCTCGACTTTATGAGCACTGCTTCCTTTAAGTCCGTTATACACTCAACAGTATATACTTTTATCACAAAAAGTACATATACTCTAAGAGTGTAGTAGGTGATTTAGCTAACAGCATATGCCTATAAATATGCCTTTCGTCCTCAAATCCAAGTCAAGAGAACTTATAAATGAAGTTTTTGTTTTTCAGAAAGCTGGCCATTGACTGAAACACTCATTGAGAAAAGTGCAGGCTAACTGGACACAGCTTGATTCCCTTGTTGTGCGGGCAGTGACCTCACAAAGGCAGCTTTCTGTCCAGCCAATCACCATCTGAATCTGTAAATTGAGGCCCGCCCCTCAACCAGCAACTTTGCTGGACTTATATGTTTCTCTCATTCTTTCTCCCATATTCTCCACATATTCTATTTCAGCAGGATTTTCCAATTAGCAGCAGGCATGTAGCCTATCCCATAAGGGAAATGTAAATATTAGCTAAATATATAAATTAATATTAATGATATTAATATTAATTGTTTCATCTATAAAAGAATGAGACTAAGAATGTGTAAAGGAAACTCTGGTTCAATTCCATTTATTGCCGTTCATTTACAGTAAATAAGTGTGAATAAGAGGACTGAAAGTTTTCAGGTGCCTTTTTTTTTGCACACACTGTAATATGAATGCAACATGGACCAAAGACAAATAAACAAATCAAAAACAAGAAAAGAATGTATAAGATGCAACCATAAAAAACTGAATATTCAAGCATGCCTGATTTTTACTCCTCATAGTCAAAATGTTGTCCATCTCGCAAATGTGAGAAACTTATCTCCTTTCAGCACACAATTTGTTTTGGGTTTTGTTAAAGTAGGATCTGTCACAAAATATAGATCATATTTTTTTATTTTGGTGTATATCTTTAGGTCAATTTGTAATGAATAGTGCATCCAAAACCACTAAGGCCACTAAGCAAAAAAAAGGAACAACAAGCTAAAAGAACTGAACTACAAAACTGAACCAAACTGTTTCTAAAGGATTTTATAAGACCTTAAATCTTTTAAAATAATTTTTTGTTCTTGCATTTTTAGCCATCAGCCATCACTGATCTCGTTTAAAGGTTCAAGAGATCTTAATATCTTATAAAATTGATTTTGTACTTATGTATGTCCACATTTGTCTTTTTAAAAAAGTTTCAAACATCCATTATTATTTATACTTATGTAGCCAAAAACTCATGCCAACGGTTGGGTTTGTCCATAACCTTGTGAACTTCACTCTGGTTGATTGACCTGTTCAATTAGCTCTGCTAAACGAGAATTACTCTAAACGAGTAAAAATCTACAGTAGTCAACATCTAAAGTGGATCAAATCCTTTTATCAAAGTTGTCCTAAAGCCATCGACCAACACCTATTTTTGTCTTAGGGTGATTTTGAAAAACTTCTTATCCACTTCAAATGTTGACTACTTTAAATAAAAATGTGTTAACAAAATAAATACTTGACTAAAATTAACTAAACCATTCAGGAAGTTAATTAAAACTGAAATGTACAACATATTGTGAAATAGTAATGACATTAAAACTAATTAAAAAATGCAAAAATATAATAACCTCAAATGAACTGCACTCACATGAACTGGTAGGTTTTCTTATGTGGTTGGCGTGTTGAGATGAAATAGCTGGCCAAATACTCATTTTATTTAAGCGAACTCTCAGGGCTATAACAACTTCTTACTTTACTGGAACTTCTACGTTAATCTGCTTTGACACAATCATACTAAAAGCGCTATAAAAATAAAGGTGAATTGATGAAGTTTAATTACTTTGAATAAAATAAATTACAATATATGAATAATATTTTTAAGTTGTATGGATTTGATCACAAATTTATTACTTAGTGTAAAGTTGTATAGCTGGTTTGTAATTAGCAAATTGTACTTGAGATGTTCAGTTTTTAATTTAAAGTTGTTTGAGTAAAATGTAAGTATTGTTTTGTACTGATGGCATAAAAATAATATATGACAGTCAAGATAACAAAAAGATGCCATGTTTTCAGATTTTATTATTCATTTTTAGACAAGAATAATGTCTTCATAAGAGATCTGAAAACCGGATTCAGTGTAATAACATTGATGTTCAGTCACAACAAATGGAAGTTTAATTGCACTAGAAAATAAGAATGATTTACCTACTTATTTCAAATAATTAATCACCTTTCTTCAAAATATCTTCTTTTGTGCTCAACAAAATAAAAAAAAACTCATAAAGGTTTGGAACCCTTTGAGGGAGAGTAAATGGTGAGTAAATTGGCATTTTGGGGTGAACTCATTCATTCATTAATTTTCTTTTCAGCTTTGTCCCTTTTAATCTGGGGTCGCCATAGCCGAATGAACCACCAACTTATCCAGCGTATGTTTTACACAGCGAATGCCCTTCTAGCTGCAACCCATCACTGGGAAACATCCATACACTCTCATTCACACACATACTCTATGGACAATTTAGCTTACTCAATTCACCTATAGCGCATGTCTTTGAACTTGTCATAAACACCAAGGCACTCGGAGGAAACCCATGCGGACACAGGGAGAACATGCAAACTCCACACAGAAATGCCAACTGATTATGCTCAAACCAGCAACCTTCTTGCTGTGAGGTGACATCGCTACCCACTGTGTCACCATGCCACCCTTGGGGTGAACTATAAAAATGCATTAAATTATGTTTTTAATTTTTTTTAAAGAAATTTTATCAGATAATTAGAGAATAAAGCAAATATTAGCATTTTCAACCCAGGCTCATTCTGAAAACGTACCACTATATACATTTCTGGAGAGCGCCAAATACGTCCCAGGAGATTTATTTATTTATTTATTATTATTATTATTATTATTTTTTTTTTTATTTGTAGTTTTTGTTTTCACGAATCCACCAGATTCCACCAGAATTCAGAAAAACAAAAGCCCTCGCATGAGTTTTACCACATTTTCAGATTTTACCACATTCTCACCCTGATATTTAGCTGTTTCATTTATTTTTTGTTGCCTGTTCTTGTCTTACCCACTTTCTGGAACCGTTTGTCGCAACTCCTCTCCATGTCTCAAGTCCGCCGACTTAAATGGCGAGCTACTGGACAAACAGGTAACAGCGGGAAAACCGTCCATCTCCAGAAATGTGTATAGGGGATGTTTTCAGAATGAGCCTATGTTGAGCATATTAGTCAAACAAGAAACTCCATCCAGAGAAACGGAGCTGTTCCAATTGCTATTATTATTATTAGTTTGTTTTATATTCCATTTATATTTATTTAATTATTTATTATTCATGCATGTTTTTGTACTCATAATACATAATTTATGAACCTACAATAGGTTTCAAAGCTTAAAGGTGTACTCAGTATGTGTTTATTTAATCGCATGAAAATCTCATAAAATCTGTCATAAAAAGTACAATCCATTCCACGAATGATCATATTCTGGATGTCCTGTTTGGGATAAAAAAAAACACCATTATCTCTGGCCCAGCTTTTGTGCTGCCTTGCTTGTAACCCAGAGAACGTGAGTGTGACACATCCTCATTCTGTCTGTCTGTGTGTCTGTCCGTTTGTCTCCCCCCTCTCTCCCTCCCACACACACGTGTTTATAACTGCACACGTATAAACCCATTATGTAAGATTCTCTCTCTCTCTCTCTCTCTCTCTCTCTCTCTCTCTCTCTCTCTCTCTCTCTCTCTCTCTCTCTCTCTCTCTCTCTCTCTCTCTCTCTCTCTCTCTCTCTCACTCTCTCTCTCCACACATTTCCTCAGCTCCACTAGTGAGGGTCAATTGAGGACACGCAGAGAGCGCAAGACTGAAAGAAAGAGGGAAAACGGGCCTCCAAATGCTTCTTCTAATTTCCTCTACACTGCAAAAGTACTTTGTTTATGAGTAATTTTATCTTGTTTTCCAGTAAAAGAAAAAAATCAAATGTACTTCAAACAAAAAGCTAAATTAAATAAGGTATGCAAGAATATCTTTTGAGGTTTTTGGCTTTTCATTAAGATTGTTGGTATCAGGAACGTTTTTATTGTTGGAAAACAGCACAAAAGTACTAATTTTCACAAGCAAAGGAAATGTGTGCTCAAAAGAACTAACTTTAAAGTAGCTACAGAATGAAAATCTTCATATATATAGGCATGGCTGAAAGTTCAGTACATGGTAATGACATAGCGCGAACCTCAAACACCCTTGTTTACTCATTTTCAAGTAAATCCCATGAGAAAATCTTGGTGAAAAACAGGCCAATCGCAAACAAAACACTGGCTCTGATAAACCACATGGGGTTGTTAATATGCAAGCCCCAGGCTGTGTTTGACTGACAACAATGTTTCCTGAGTTTGAATCAATTTTCTAAGCTTATGTATCTAACATTATACTAAAGGATGATTTATACTTCTGTGTCAAGTGCACGCGTAGGGCTCGGCATAGCCTTTGCGTGATCGAATAGCCCTCGGTGGCTGATGCTGACGTGCACCTCTCAAACAAATCTAACTTTTTTTTACGTGTTGCAACGACGTGTAGAGCAAGCTCCTTGATTTGTCAGCTTGGTACCAGTGCCAAGTGTAGGCAGTGCTGAGCAGCATTGCTAGACATATGATAATTATCATATTTGTACTATGTACAAATACGTACCTCTGTACTGTGTGAGATTTTTTTTGTCATTTAAAATGAATTTCATTGTAATCTTAGGGCTTCTATACTTATTGATCTAGCTGTATCTTTTGTCTACTGTCTGTGAGGAGAATGTGGAGTTATGCACGTTTTCTGTTTCAACTTATGTTACAGTACTTCTTCTCAGTCAATCAACATGGAGAATGGCTCTACCTCATGAGTTAAGATTCCTGCCATGCTTAGGCAAACAGTTTTCAGGTTGAGGTCGATTGTTTAAGCAATAAAGTTTTTAAAGATTTGTGCTGAAATGGACGGTGCTGTTATAAAGACAGACCCTTGATCCCTCGATTTTGATTAAAGGGAAGGAGCCTTTATGTTTACCTAAGAACATTCCTTATATCATATTTCCAGTGTAAAAATAACTAATTACAAATACTCAAATGACTGTAAGTGAGTAGTTTTTCTCAGGAATTGTAATATACTGAGTAGTTTTAAAAATGTGTACTTTTACTTTCCCTTGAGTACATTTTTAGTGCTGTATCTGTACTTTTACTCCACTACTTTCCTTCAATCTGCAGTCACTACTTAATTTTTCTTGTCTATGGGGATTAGAAAAATCAATCCTGTAATTCCTGTTCAATCAAATCGCACATAGAGGGCAAATCGCATCATAATGAACTACCTCAAGACTGACAATTTATAACTGCAGCAAACTGTTTGGAAGCATTAAAAGTGTCCAAGAAGATGTCCAAAATCTTTACACGCATTGACCCAGAGGATGTTTAGATGCATGTCACTGATAAGAAGATGACGGATGTTTACTCTATGATGACCCAAATGGCCTTAAACACCCAGCAGGCACAAGATGTCGACATGACGTCGGATTGACGTTGTGCTCCAACGTCATGGAAACGTTGCATTTTGTTTGAAAATGAAAATCGGGTTGATGTCAATGTCCAATGGCCAACATAAAATCAACCAAATATCAACGTCTAATGATGTTACAGCTTGACATTGTCTGGACGTTACCACTATGATATCTATCAGATGTTGGATTTTGGTTGCCATACCTGACCAATAAATGTCAGTATTTGACATCAATATGATGTTGGTTTAAGATGTTGGCTCGACGTTGGATTTTGGTCACTTTCTAACAACCTAAAATCCACCAAATATCAACGTTATTTGACATCGTAAATGGACCTCAAAATAACGTTGTCCTTAGACGCTGACTAGATGTTGAATTTTTGTCACCTGACATCACAACCTAAATCTAACCTAATATTAACGTCTTATGACGTTGTGTGCCTGCTGGTCAATAACTATATGCACTACAGTATGTTACGTTCACACACACATGGAGAAATTAGATGTAAATACATCAGCCTTTTACAGCGTAATACTCACTACTCATGAGTACTTTTAAAATGGCTACTTTACTTATACTTTGAGTAATATTAACAACTGGTACTTTTACTCTATTTGCACTACATTTTTAGGCAAGTATTAGTACTTTTACTTGAGTATGATTTTTCAGTACTCTTTCCAACACTGCATAATTCAACATGTCTACAACTGATCATGTTTAATTCACCACAACCCCAAACGACTCGATGAAAATCATCCAAGCATATCTATGGAAATATGAAATGGTGCATAAAAAAAATAAAATAAAAAAAGTTTAAGTTTTTTTTTACACTCTTAAACAGAAATGCAAACCTAATTCCTAAACAAAATTGGGTAACACTTTATAATAACTACACACTATAAATCATTTATTAAGCATTAGCAAATAGTGAATTCATTATCTGTTAAGCATTAACTCTACATTAATAAGCGTTAGTAAGCAGTTTATAACTGCAGCTACAAATGCTGTATTCTTGACTTACAAACATATTTATAATGTGCTTAATACTTGTACTTTCATACTTTGTAAATGATTTTTTTTTTATTACTAAATTAAGTATCGCATTATTTACAAACCATTTGTATTTAAGAGTAGTTGTGTGACGTTCAGGAAACACACTAGTCAGATGGATCCAAGTGCAAGTAAAATTTAATGGATGATTCAAAATGCTCAGCGAGCAACCACACAATAACATCCAGTCTCGGGGAAAGGAAGTAGTTGAATCGGAGATGACAGAGAGTCCGAGAGATAAACAGATCAGGGTTCCTGGCAAAACACAGAGAGACCATAAACAAGTGTAACGAACTGACAAATGAAGTACGTAACAACGCTTCTTAAATAGAAGAAGCTAAGTGCCAACAGCTGGGCAGAGCCAGATCAGCTGATCCTAGAGGTGAGTCACGTGATCACAACACACAACAGAATTACAAAACAATCCCACGTGACATGACAGAGAGAGCGCATGCATCATCAACCGTGACAGTACCCCGTCCTCTAAGAGCACCTCCTGGTGCTCCCAGAGAAACTTACCTGGCGATTGTAATCATCGATAAGAGAGTGATCCAATATGTCTCTCGCAGGAACCCAACTTCTCTCCTCAGGACCGTAACCCTCCCAGTCCACCAAGTACTGAAATCCTCGTCCCCTCCGTCTAGAGTCCAGAATGCGTTTAACCGAATATACGGTCTCTCCATCTACGAGACGCGGCGGGGGAGGGACCGGAGTGGGCGGGTTAATGGCCGTATGAAAAACGGGCTTCAATTTAGAAACATGAAATACGGAATGTATTCTCCTGTACGCGGGAGGAAGTTTAAGGCGGACTGCCACTGGGTTAATAATCTTAGTGACAGTGAACGGGCCGATAAATTTGGGAGCAAGCTTATTACAGACGGAACGGAGAGGAATATTCTTAGATGAAAGCCACACTTTTTGACCGACTACGTAAACGGGAGGCTTAGACCGGTGGCGATCGGCTTTAGCCTTGGTGCGCGCACCCACTTGGAGAAGGGTCTGTCTGGCCCTGTTCCAAGTGCGTCGGCACCTCTGGACAAAGGCGTGGGCGGAGGGGACCGCGACTTCGGATTCCAGACTGGAAAAAATAGGTGGCTGGTAACCTAGACTACACTCAAACGGAGATAGGCCCGTGGCAGACACTGGTAATGAGTTATGCGCGTACTCAACCCATGAGAGCTGCTGACTCCAGGAGGAGGGATTCTGAGATACCAGACATCGTAACATACGTTCAAGATCCTGGTTGGCTCTTTCGGTTTGTCCGTTACTCTGAGGATGAAAACCAGAAGAAAGACTAACAGTGGCCCCCAATAAACGACAGAATTCTCTCCAAAATTTAGAGATAAACTGAGGTCCTCTGTCAGAAACCACGTCCGACGGGAGGCCATGTAAGCGGAAGACGTGATCAATGACAGCAACCGCTGTCTCTCTGGCTGAGGGTAATTTGGGCAGAGGAATAAAATGAGTGGCCTTCGAAAACCGATCCACCACGGTCAAAACTGCCGTATTGCCACAGGATGGCGGGAGTCCAGTGACAAAATCTAGCGATATGTGCGACCAGGGTCTCGATGGCACAGACAGCGGCTGAAGGAGCCCAGCGGGGGGGCGATTGGAAGTCTTAGAAACCGCACAAACAGAACAAGCCAAAACAAAATCCCGTATATCACGAGCCATAGTTGGCCACCAGAATCGTTGTTTAACCAGAAATAAAGTACGACTCACCCCCGGATGACAAGCCACTTTAGAAGAGTGTCCCCATCGAATGACGTCTGACCGCGTCTGCTCTGGCACATACAATCGGTTCGGTGGGCACCCGGCCGGGGGCGTTACCCCATCCAAGGCAGTGCGAACCTTAGACTCGATCTCCCATGTTACAGCTGAAATACAAATTTTCCGTGGCACAATGGGCTCGAGGGACGATTTACGGTCAAAAAAATCGAAAAGACGGGATAACGCGTCGGTTTTGATGTTCTTAGAACCCGGTCGATAAGAAATGGTAAAATCGAAACGTCCGAAAAATAATGCCCACCGAGCCTGCCTAGAACTTAAGCGTTTGGCGGATTTTATGTATTCGAGATTCTTGTGATCGGTCCAAACGATAAAGGGAACCCCCGAACCCTCCAACCAATGACGCCACTCTTCCAGCGCGAGCTTAACTGCCAGCAGCTCCCTGTTACCAATGTCATAATTTCGTTCAGCGGCAGATAAACGGTGAGAAAAAAACGCGCAAGGATGCATCTTGCCATCCGAGGCGGATCGCTGGGACAGGATGGCTCCCACTCCCACCTCCGACGCGTCAACCTCCACCACGAACTGCCGAGAAGGATCAGGGGCCACGAGAATAGGTGCGGAAACGAAACGAGACTTCAATTTGGTGAACGCGGCTTGCGCCGCGCTCGGCCACCTGAACGGAGTTTTGGAGGAGGTTAACGCAGTCAGAGGCGCGGCGAGCTGGCTGAAATTGCGAATAAAACGCCGGTAAAAATTGGCAAAACCCAGAAATCTCTGCAGGGCCTTGCGGGAATCTGGAGTTGGCCAATTCACCACAGCCTGAATCTTCTCTGGATCCATGCGAACCCCCTCGACTGACACGATGTGTCCTAGAAAAGGAACAGACTGTGCATGAAAAACGCATTTCTCCGCCTTGACATAAAGCCCATTCTCTAGCAACCTCTGAAGCACTCGCCTGACGTGCTGCACATGTTCCTGGAGAGAACGAGAAAATATCAGAATGTCATCCAGGTAGACATAAATGAACTGATCTATCATATCTCGCAACACATCATTAACGAGTGCTTGGAAAACCGCGGGGGCGTTGGAAAGCCCAAAAGGGAGAACACAATATTCAAAATGCCCCCTGGGGGTATTAAACGCGGTTTTCCATTCATGTCCCTCTTTGATGCGAACCAAATGATAGGCATTGCGAAGATCTAATTTCGTGAAGAAAGATGCCCCCTGTAGACCCTCAAAGGCTGAAGACATCAGCGGCAAAGGATAAGTATTCTTTACCGTGATGTTGTTCAGCCCCCGATAATCAATACATGGGCGAAGAGAACCATCCTTCTTCTTCACGAAAAAAAAATCCCGCTCCCGCCGGTGATGAGGAGGGACGGATGATCTTAGCCGCTAGAGAATCAGAAATATATTTCTCCATGGCCTCCCTCTCTGGAACAGAAAGCGAGTATAGTTTGCCTTTAGGCGGAGACGTACCTGGCACTAAGTCTATAGCACAGTCATAAGGACGATGAGGAGGAAGAGAAGCAGCTCGAGACTTACTGAACACTCTCTTCAGGTCGAGGTACTCACTAGGCACGTTTGACAGATCCACGCGCTCCTCCTGAAACACAGAACAAGACACAGCCGGACGAGCAGACGAGAGACAAGATACATGACACTGATCACTCCAAGACATAACAGAATTCTGGCCCCAATTAATATGAGGCTTATGAAGAACCAGCCACGGATGTCCAAGTACCACTGGTGAATTAGTGGTGTCTGTTAAAAAAAAAGTTATAAGTTCAGAGTGGTTGCCTGATGTTGTCAGTCTGATGGGACCTGTGGAGTGAGTGATAGAAGGAAGGGAAAGCCCACAAAGAGCGTGCACAGAAATAGACTGAGTAAGGGGAATCACAGGAAGTCTTAACTTAAAGGCAAAACTTGTGTCAATAAAATTCCCCTCTGCTCCCGAATCCACGAGAGCCTGACAGTTCTGTGTGATAGCAGCCCAAGACAGTGTGACAGGAAGTGACGTGACGGCAACAGAGGATTCCTTTAAGTTAATCGCACCCGTCAGTAACCTCTTACCTACTGACGGGTGGAGGCTTTTAAAGGACAGGAAGCCACAATGTGCCCCGCTCCTCCGCAGTAAAAACAAAGACCCTCTGATCGTCTTCGTAACTTCTCCTGCAGAGAGAGACGAGATCTACCCACTTGCATGGGCTCCGGATCAGATTGAACCACCTCCACAGTTCCGGGAGGAGGAGACGGAAACCCTCCGAGACCGTGTGACGTCATCCGCCTATAGCGCGGCTCCCTCCTAGCCAATCGATTGTCCACCCGGATAGCCAGATCGATGAGTCCATCCAGGCTCTTAGGGAGGTCTAACGTATATACCTCGTCAAGGATATAATCCGAAAGACCGTGCAAGAACATGTCCCATTGAGCGTCCGTGTTCCAACCGCACTCAGCTGCCAGTGTGCGGAACTCGATGGCGTAATCGGCCACGCTCCGCGTGCCCTGGCGTAGCTCAGCCAGGAAGCGTGCCGCCTCTCTTCCAGAAGCTGCCCGGTCGAACACCTTCTTCAATTCCTCCGTGAATGCCGTGAAGGATTCGCAACAAGGAAGCTTTTGATCCCACACCGTGGTCCCCCATAAGGCCGCCCTGCCAGAGAGGAGATTAACAACAAAAGCCACTTTGGCTTTCTCGGTGGAAAACTGGGATGGCTGTAATGCCATATATAATGAACACTTTGTGATGAACGAACGACACATCAGGGGTTCTCCTGAATATGAAGCCGGTGGAGGAAGACGAAGCTCAGATGGCGGATTCAAAGGTTCCGCGACTGCAGGCGTAGGTGGAGCGGGCATGGCCTCCGAAGCGAGGACTTCACCAGTGAGTAGCTGAACCTGAGAGGTAAGGGCGGCTACCTGCGTGACCAGATTCTGGACGGCCTGATTTGTAGTATCCATGACCTTCTCCTGCTGATCCATACGGGCGCTACTGTGTGTTAAAAACTCAGAGATCTGTGTGAGACTTGCTGGATCCATGTTGAATGGTCAGTTCGTTTCTGTGACGTTCAGGAAACACACTAGTCAGATGGATCCAAGTGCAAGTAAAATTTAATGGATGATTCAAAATGCTCAGCGAGCAACCACACAATAACATCCAGTCTCGGGGAAAGGAAGTAGTTGAATCGGAGATGACAGAGAGTCCGAGAGATAAACAGATCAGGGTTCCTGGCAAAACACAGAGAGACCATAAACAAGTGTAACGAACTGACAAATGAAGTACGTAACAACGCTTCTTAAATAGAAGAAGCTAAGTGCCAACAGCTGGGCAGAGCCAGATCAGCTGATCCTAGAGGTGAGTCACGTGATCACAACACACAACAGAATTACAAAACAATCCCACGTGACATGACAGAGAGAGCGCATGCATCATCAACCGTGACAAGTTGAGGGTTTTTAGGATCATTCAGAATGAGTTAGTAAATGATTAACAAACTATTAAAATCAACATTTATATATCTTATTATTTAGGCATATACTAATAGTTAACTAATATGTTAATAAATGCTTTATTAACTCAACTTCATGCAATTTTGTGACCTAATCTAAAGTGAGGACTATTTATACTTTATAAATCCCTTATAAATGACAAATAAAGGCTCAGTTAAATTCTAAACAGGAAAATTGACATTATTCATTCCTTTTCATTTAAAGACACACAAATAAAACTGTACTTCAAATGAAAAATAAATCTTTGCAAACTTATCTAAAATAAAATAACTGTAGAGTTTAAACATTGCATCTTATTATATTGTTAAATTATTATATTGTTGTTGTTTTATCCAGTTTTATGTTGTATTTTGACACTCCTGTTATTTGGCAATGTTTAAACTTTACAGTAATTTTATTTTTAAGAAAAGATTCTAAAGATTATTGTTCATTTGATTCTGAGCCTTTATTTGTCATTTATAAGGGATTTATAAAGTATAAATAGTCCTCACTTTAGATTAGGTCACAAAATTGCACGAAGTTGAGTTAATAAAGCATTTATTAACATATTAGTTAACTATTAGTATATGCCTGAATAATAAGATATGTAAATGTTGATTTTAATAGTTTATTAATCATTTACTAACTCATTCTGAATGATCCTAAAAACCCTCAACTACTCTTAAATACAACTGGTTTGTAAATAATGCGATACTTAATTTAGTAATAAAAAATAAATCATTTACAAAGTATGAAAATACAATTATTAAGCACAGTATATAGGTGCTTATAAGTCAAGAATACAGCATTTGTAGCTGCAGTTATAAACTGCTTACTAACGCTTATTAATGTAGAGTTAATGCTTGACAGATAATGAATTCACTATTTGCTAATACTTAATAAATGATTTATAGTGTGTAGTTATTATAAAGTATTACCCAAAATTGAATGCTTCCTGACCCACATAGTGTTTATGTATGGCTGTATGGGAATATGAAGACAATAAGTAGCTTAGACGCAACAGGGGGGCGTAGTGAGCTGGGGACATCTAGGGATATTGAGAGGCTGACAGACTGCAGGAGGCTCGAGGTCTTGGGACTGGGTCAAGCCTTTGGGAATGTGAGGCTTTTTACATGGGGAAGGGCAGACCGTGGACTGTGTCAGGTTACGTCATGCCTACATGCGCTGGCTTTTGCCTCTTATATAATAGAAGGAAAGAGAGAATGGGGACTTTGTATGGAGTGTTCTCTTCCTGATGCTCGCTCTTAAATCTGCTTAGTGCGTCTGCTGTTGAGAGACGCTTGTGATGTGTGTTCACATTTGCCCTGAAGGCAACAGGGGTGATTTATAATCTAAGTAAACCAGATGCTACTGGGCTGCATGCATGATCAGGATGAATTAAAGGGGACATATTATGCCCTTTTTCATAGGGGCCTTTTTCATAAGATGTCAACTAAATCTCTGGTGTGCCCAGAATGTGAAGTTTAGGCACAAAATACCACACAGATTATGTATTATACTTTGTCAAATTTTCCTATTTTTGGGTGTGAGCAAATACTTGGTTCACACAGTTTGTGCGTGTGTGGACTTGCCTAAATGTCCCCAGAAGTATAGAAATACCAGTAAATTTTGACCTTGTAGGGACATTGTTTGGTACACATGAGGAAAACAGCTAATAAATCAGACACAATGAAGTATTTTGAAAAAGCAAAACTGCAGAATGTTTCCTGTGAGCATTGGATTTGTGTTGGGGTAGTTGGATAGATTATATAGTCTGTACTGTATAAAAATCATTAAGTCTGTGAAGCTGTGTTCACATCAGATGTGGATGAAACATCAAGCGTGAGTGATTTGCATGTTAAGTCAATGCAAAGATGCGAATAGACATTCTGTGGTGCATTCTGCTCAAATAAGGTGGCACGAATGTCATGGCACAAGCTGTGCATTTTGAACGTTTGATGCACGAATCTCTCAAATTGGATAATCTGAACTTTAGAATACATTCGCGCCGTGTTAATCAATCTGGAGCTTGCTCTTGTAGGGGAGTGCTTATGACGTGGTGCCTGTTGTTAGTGTCCCGAGGGGAAATCCCCTTGCACTGGACAACAGTTCATCAAACTGGGCTCGGCTCAGTCAGAAGCACCACTAAAAGCTTCCATCATCCAGTTACAGTTTCTGGAGGAGTTGATGAGCTCACAGAGCTGGGTGCACCTCTGAAAGGATTTGGTGCACTTTGACAAGGCACCGAATGAATCTACGAAGTTTTTCAGCCTTCCTAAAGCACATAAACAGCTATTCTCTTAATAAAACCCATGTTAGCCATTTAGCAATAAAACTAGAGTCACTGGGCAGACAGAAGCCCTGCCCATGACGCGAATCCACTTCTATTGTGTAATGAATTTGACACGTGAATGAATCGGATTCGACGTGCGAATGAAGCGAGTAAACTCAAAATGTTCACGTGTCTATTTACGCACAAATATTGTGATTTATTCACACGTTCTGCATCTGGTGTGAACACAGCATGAGAAGTCATAAAGATAGCCGTACAAATATGTATGTGTGCAAAAGAGCTGTTGCTTACAAAAAGAGGACAGATCCTTTACACATTAATCTGACCCCTCAGAAACAACAAAACAAGTAAATCTTATTGAGCTCAGAAATGACTAGCATTGAAGCTTTACAAGTTTAAACCAAAATTCAACACTGCTGGAAGACAGGAAGAGGTTTCGACTTCTGCACCAGGACATTTCTAAATGACTAATGGGTAAATGTATGTTGTTGTGGAAGTAAAATTTATTAAACTCATCAACTAGCATTTTACTGCTCTATTCAAATGTACAGCACTGGTCTGTGTTAATAAACATTATGCTATACGCATAATTCTCTTATCTTTTCAGAAAACGTAAAAAAAAGACTATACAGAGCATAATAAAAGTGTGGTCATTTTCATAGTGATCATAGTTGATCATTCACCCAAAATTAAGCCGCTTGAGTAAATAGTGAGCAAATTTTTAATTTTGGGGTGAACCACCCCTTTAACCACACAGCATGTTGACACAGCACACTCTAAAAGAGAATTTGGAGGCATTGTAGAATAATGAAGTGACATGCTTATTTTGGAAGAAGTTTGAGCAAAAATGCTGGTATTGATCTATTCTTCAGAAACATCCAACAACAACATTTATACTGTTAGTATTTTCTAGTGCGGACATTGTAAAACTTGATTTAGTGAATAAAAGCTGCTTAAACATGCTGGTCAGGTTAAATACAACCAGCAGGACCCTACATTTCTTACCAGCATATGTTTTTTCACTGTTATAGTGATGTAATCGACTATGATCAAGAGGCAGAAATATACCATGAGATTTCATTTCGGGCCAATTTGTAACTTTTTATTTATTTAATGGCTAATTTGTATGATTTTGTACAATTTCATCAGCACATTTTTTTTCTTCTATTTTTTTATTGGGTTTTAACAATACGGTCATATTAATAACTATGAAATTGGATTTCAGTCGTACATTGTATTACGATTTGCTCATCTCAATGTTTGGTGCGACATCTCCTAGATTTTTGTATGCCTGAACTCATCTTAATTGAATTATGAATTATGTAAACAGACAAAACGTAAAATAGTTACATTTCTTTGTCAGATCAGGCTGGAACGGCTCATTTTTTCACTTGCTTGCAGAGAAAGTCCTTCCAAAACATTTTCTGGGTTAGATGCACCAGGGATCCGATTATAGCACTTAAACACAGAACAGACCAGATTTTCATTTTATGTCCCATTTAAAACAAGAAGCTTCCAAATACTTCTAAAAATCATCTGTTGGGTTAAGCCTGTGTGGGAATTCAAAAATAGCACTGCAGTTTCCAATAAAAGCACATGTTCCAAAGTTGATGTGAGGACATGACAGCCCCATAACCCCTTAAGCTGAGAATACCGTTTCATAATAATTGTACTGGTATTAACTCTAAGGGTTTTCTTAGCTTAAGCGGTTTGTAGCAACTGGCTGTTGATCTCAGAGAGAGCCTGAAACCAGGATTTCGAAGGCAAAGCTTGTTTTCATTTCACAAAATATTAGTTTGATGTGAGAGACATCTAGTGGTTGCATGAGGTGTTGTACTGAGAATTTAACACTACAATATTGGACTTAGTAGTGATTTTCACTTTGTCAAAAGAAAAGTATACAGGCTCGTAGCCAGCCTGGTGAAAGGGGTGGTTCTTTTTTTCTCAAAAAGTGGACCTTTTTGCAGTTATACGCCTCATTTTCTATTTAAATATGATTTTTAAATACTGTATTTTAGTGACATATTAGGCACTGCTTGTGGGATGGTTATCATAACCACACTTTTTGATGTACTAAAAATATTTCCTAAATATTTAGAATTAAAAAAATATGATTTTAAAAAATTTACATAAATAAAATAAATATTAATAAGAAATTTAGCAAATTGTAATTTATTAGGCAAACAACAAACATATACTTTTCCTCTGTCAGATTTTGACCATTTGAATAATTAAATACTAAAATAATAATAATAATAATAATAATAATAATAATAATAATAATAATAATAATAATAATAATTTAGAGCTTCAAAATGTTTCTAACCTCTCTTGTAAAAAAAAAAAAAAAAAATTAAAAAGTAAAATAAAATTGAAAATACATGGATAACAATCACCAAAATAGTATTCAAATTGATTTTAATATGGGCCGCTTTTGGTGCTTCACACCTTGTTATTGGTAATTTTTTCCTTCAAGAATCAGGTCCAAGATTTAGAATAAGAGTTACTTGTAACATATTTTCTCTACTTAAAAACAATACAGTAGCGAAAGATGAAGAGATGACTTCTCTTACGTCAGATTGTATGTTTTCTTGCACAGCTGAATGTTGGACTCATAAAAAATATTTGTTTGCGATGGCCAAAACTGATTAGCTGAAATAATTTGCTTGGTCTTAAAGCTTTTTTTCTATGGGCTATTTTTACTATTTATAATGGCACAGCTGTCATAATAGGACAAATGAGCTATAATGTATGGGACAAATTCTGGATGGAGTGAGGGGTGGGTCTTCTCTGGCTACGGTCCTGGTATAGGTTGTTATTTTGGCTCCAAACACTGATTAGTGGTTCACAGAAAAAAGTATGTCATTCAGGCTTGGAATGAAATACAGGAAGTAAATATTGGTGGTATTTTAATATTTGGGACATTGTCTGTAATATTTTTTCATAATTTGTTTAGATAGTTAAACTAATATTAGAAAAAAATGCTGGACAATGTAATGTTATTTTTTCAATTAATAAATTTAAGGTTATCAGACAAAATTTATGAAAAACAAAATATTTATTCATACATTCATTTTGTTTTCGGCTTAAACCTTTTATTAATCTGGGGTCGCCACAGCGGAATGAACCACCAATTTATCCAGCACATGTTGTCCGCAGCAGATGCCCTTCCAGCCACAACCCATCTCTGGGAAACATCCATACACTAACATTCACACTCATACGCTAGACAGTTAGCCTATCAAATTCACCTGTACCACATGTCTTTGGACTCTAGGGGAAACCGGAGCACCCGGAGGAAACCCACGTGAACACAGGGAGAGCATGCAACTTCCACACAGAAACGCCAACTGACCCAGCTGAGGCTCAAACCAGCAACCTTCTTGCTGTGAGGCGACAGCACTACCTACTGCGCCACTACGCAGTCACCACTACATATTTAAGTTAAATTGATTAAAAATCTGTCTAAAACTGAATTGCTTGGAAGAAAACAATACAATATTTTACTTTTAGATACTCAACTAATTATTAAAGTTAGTAAGAGTCAGTTTCATTTTCTCACACATGGCAACAGCTCATCTTGGTCATAATTTCTGTTTAATTCTTGAGATGCTTTGAATAAAACACAAAAATCATGTTGTTTGAGCCACATTTTGGATGGCCATGTCATTTTATTGGCAAAATAAAATAGATTCTTGATTATACACTTTTTGCATAATCTCACCAGTCAGGATGAAATGTTTTTTTAAATCTAAAATTATTGTAAACCCTGTGCATTCATGGTGTCAGTATAAATGAAAAAGCTCAGTTATATTTAACTTTATTTTGTTGGTCTTCTTTACACATTAACACTATACCTTTTCTGTTACATGTCAACTAGAGCTCAATAAAGTACTATTAGACTTCCCTAAACACATTCATAAACATAAGTCTTTGAACTTGCTGCTTTATTGGCTTGCATATTGGCTGACATTAGTATTATGAAGCATTTAACTGTATTAATGCCTTATTCAGTTTGGTCACATTATACATCCCTTAATTCTATTTATACCTAAATATAACCACAGTAACAACTGCATTATACTGTAACTACCAATGAACAATATAATAGTAGCTCTTTGTAGCATAATGTTTAATGTTGCTTACAAATAAGGGTTACACTAACCCTTGTACTAAACTAACAGTCAACTAATACATAAATAAAAGTGTTGACATATTCACTTGTTTTTAGTTTGTACCACCAAAGGAAATTTGTTTTAACTTTAATATGTTCTGATTGGCTTAGTAGTACATTTCTGAATCAAATCTCTAGATGCAAGCATATAACAGCAACATACAGCAAACAGTTTTGCCATCTATTTACATGCTAGTAAACTTCTAGTATCTTTTGAATGAAGGACTAGTACCTATTCATTACTTACTGGTATTACGGTCTCAGAAGATACTTATAATACTTATTCATTACCTATCAAATACATAGTAATAATATTCTCATTTTATGCAAGTAATTATTCATTAAACTCTAATTCTTATTAGATGCTAGTACTTATTTATTAGATATTGTTACTTATTATTAGATATTTAGTTGACTAATTAGTGGGTCTCCCACTGAAGCTAAGCAGGGCTGTGCCCGGTCAGTACCTGGATGGGAGACCACATGGAAAAACTAGGTTGCTGCCGGAAGTCTAATCTAATCTAATCTAAAAGTGGTGTTAGTGAGGCCAATAGGGGGTGCTCAGCTTGCAGTCTGTGTGGGTCCTAATGCCCCAGTATATTGATGGGGACTCTATACTGTCAGTGAGCGCCGTCATTTGGATGAGACGTTAAAGCAAGGTCCTGACTCTGTGGTCGTTAAAAATCCCAGGATGTCCTTCGATAAAGAGTAGGGGTTTAACCCCGGCATCCTGGACAACTTTGCCCACTGGCCTCTGTCCATCATAGCCTCCTTACCACTCCCATATCATAATTGGCTTCATCACTCTGTCTCCTCTCCACCAGTGAGCTGGTGTGTGCTGTGCACTCTGGCGCAATATGGCTGCCGTTGTGTCATCCAGGTGGATGCTGCACGCTAGTGGTGGATGAGCAGATTCCCCCCAAAAATGTGTAAAGCACTTTGAGTATCCACAAAAGCACTAAATAAATGTAAGTAATTATTATTATTAATAATAATTATTCTGTTATTAGTTAAAAAATTTACATTTTTATACAGATATATATCATCTATTCAGTTTTGTATTCCAATTTCCACAAATAATAGGACAGTTACAAAATGGAAATAGATACAAATAGATTTTTAAATTGTGAGTTAAAACAGACTCCCATAAAACAATCTTTTTTGGTATGTTCAGACATCTTTCTGGTGTGAAAGGAGAATAACGTTAGCACTGAGAACCCACATTATACACACATGACACATTCCATACATATGCACACATGATACACGCTATACATATATACTCATGATACACTTTATACATATATACACACACAAATACACTCCATACATGATACACTCATGATACCTATGCACATATGATAAACTCCATATATATGCACACATGACACTCTATGCATATACACACGATACACTCTATACATAGATACTCTTGCTACATCCAATAGATATACACACACATGATACACCCTATAAATATACATTCTACACTCCATACACATGGACACAGATACACTCTATACATATACTCACATGATACACCTTATACATATGCACACATGATACATTTTATACATATTCACACATATACGATACTTTCCATACATATGCACACATGATACACTCCATACATATGCACACATGATGCAGGTGGTTTCATATACATCTGATTTTCTGATGTCATTCCAAGTACGTTTCTGGGACTTTCATGCACACAGGAGTTTGTTTGAATTCACAATTGATAACCAGCTCCATGTCATCCCTGGCACCTCCACTGCAAGTTTTGAGATAGAGACAGCTGATCTCAAAGCTTCAGAAATTTGGTCAAACAAATTTGTCACTCTAAATACCAAGTTGGAAACCATCATTTGTGAGTGCGAAAGTCTGACCAAGGATCATAAGTGGAAGGACATGGGGAACCTCAACCGTGAGGACAATTTGATTTTGAAAACTTGGAATGAAAATCCCCCTAATTTAGCCACTATGCAACACGTCAGTACAGCCGTTCTGACAATGTTCGGCTCCCCGTACACTTGCAAACAATATAAACAATATAAAGTTCACCGGTGTGCGAGATTAAACTTGACCAATTACAAATCAAACATCAACGATATTAGCGAGACAATGCAAAGCCAGAAATCACACTAAATGAGTACTGCAAAAAGTCGCAAGTAATTCAAACTTATTTTTCGTATGCTAAAAAAGACTGTTTGCTTTTCCTGTCACGGACTGCAATATGTGTAATAAAGTTTTGTTTTATTAAGGTTTACTGTTAGCACCTTAAAAGCAATAAAAATGCATTTTCTTAGATGTTTTGGCGGCCCCCGTATAAGCCTTGTGCTTCTGCAAACTTTATTTATTCATTTTGAGTTTGATTCGTGCCAAAACTGATTGTTAAATAGTTATTTTCTCATTAATATAAATAATAATTCCATAGGATTTTTGTTCTTTAGTTGCGGCATACTTTATTTTTTTAATTATTTGAAGTAAAGGTGTTACTTTTTTTGAAATAGTCAAAGTTTATTTTAAAAGTAATAGTTTATTTTTAATTGTGTTGCTTTTAAGAAACAACAAAAAAAGAGTGTATTAACCAGAACTTAAACAAACAGACGCGATACATATGCACACCCGATACACTCCATACATATACAAACAATACATTCTATACATATACAAACACACACTGGACTCGTTAAAATATTATCTGTTGGGGAGACAGTTTATCGTGGAAACTGACCATAAAGCTCTAAAATGGCTAGAAAGAATGGACACTAACGGGCGAATTATCAGATGGTACCTGGCAATGCAGCCTTTTCGATTTGAGGTCCATCATGTCCCAGGGAAGGCCAATGCTATGGCTGACTTTCTGTCTCGTTGTATCATACAGTCTTCCGAATAGGCGAGGAGTGGGATGGCCAACAATGTGTGTCCACATTAAACATTGGTATACACACACACACATTTATAATTTGTTTTTTCTTATTAGTTACAGATTATACACAATAATGACAGACACAGTTTGGTTCACTTTAACATTTTTATTTTCATTTCAATTGTTTCATGTCATAAGTTACTAGTTTGGAGTGCACACTTTCTAATTCTTTTGACAAGATTTATTGATATTTATTTCTTTCAGTTAAAGTTACCTGTGGGGTCCAAGATGGTGTGGCTCAGTGCTCCAGAGACTGCAGTCTAACAGAGGTCCGGCTGTTCTAACATTTGCCTACATTTTGTTCCGCCTGACCAAACCAACATGCAAATTGGCTGAGGGGTGTGTTTGAATGCTTTTTTTTTTCCTTATTAGTATTTGAATTGCTTGTTTTGTTTATATATTGGTTAATTATTTTAAGTGTATTATTTGAATATGTTTGGTGGTTGTATTGTATTAGTTTGATTTGTAGTTTCCTTTTTGTAATGGACAGGTCCCTGTCTTTTGTGTGTATATAAGTTCCATTTGTGTGTATTCAGAGGAGGTCTGTTTTTCTTTTTCTCTTTGTTTGTTTGAATTGGTTAAGTTTATTTGTTGTTAGTCTGGATTTGACTTTACTTCATTCAAATGCTTTAATTTATAACTTTGTTTATAATTAATAAATGTATTTTCTTTTGGAATACTTGTGTTTGTTGCCCTTGACTGCTTGGTCCCTCACAAAACATATACAAAAATTACACTATACATATTCACACATGATACACTCCATACATATACACTCCTGTCAGGGTCTGTGATAAAACCCTGGTCTCTGGTGCAAAAGGAGAATCACATTACCACTGAGCTACTGGGAGCTTATCCCCACAGGATACATTCCATACATATACTCGCATGATACATTCTATACATATACTCACATGATACACTCTATACATATGCACACGATACACAATACATATACACACATTATACACTCCATATATATGCACACATGATACACTCTATACATATACTCACAATACACTCCATACATAAACACACGATACAATCTATTCATATACACATACGATAATTTCCACACATATGGACACATGATATGCTCCATACATACTGTACATGATATAATATGCACGTATGATACACTATGCATATGCACACACACACACACACACACACACACACACACACACATATATATATATATATATATATATATATATATATATATATATATATATATATATATATATACATACATACACACACACACACACACACACACACACACACACTCCATTTATATGCACACATGATACACTCTATAAATATACTCACATGATACATTCCATACATTTGCACACATAATACACTTCACACATATACACACATTATATGCTCCATACATACATTATACACAAATGATATAATCCATACATATGCCCACATGATACACTCCATTTATATGCACACATGATACACTCTATACATATGCGCACATGATACACATGATACGTTCTATACATATGATACTCTCTATACATATATACACATGATACAATCTATACATATGCACTCTATACATATGCAAACATGACACACTCTTTACATATACTCAGATGATACACTTCATACACTCCTGTCATGGTCTGGGATAGACCCCGGGTGTCTGATGTGAAAGGAGAATAACGCTACCACTGAGCTACCGGAAGTTGATACCCACATGATACATTCCATACATATACAAACAATACACTCTATACATATCCACACCATACATATCCACACATAATGCACTCCATACATATACACACATGATATGCTCCATACATACATGATACACTCCATTTATATGCACACAAGATACATTCTATACATTTACTCACAAGATACATCATACATATGCACAAATGACACGGTCTATACATATGATACATTCTATACATAATATACTCCATACATGTACACACATGATACAATCTACACATATACGATACTTTCCATACATATGCACACATGATACACTCTATACATATTCACACATGATACACTCCATACATAATACAATCTACACTTATGATACAATCCATATGCACACATGATACATGATATATATATACAAATGCACACATGATACACTCTATACATATAGATATATACATGCACAATACACTCCTGTCAGGGTCTGGGATAGAACCCAGGTCTCTGGTGTGTAAGGAGAATCACATTATCACTGAGGTACTGGGAGTTGATACATATGCACTCTATACATATAAACACATGATAAAATCTATACATATAAACACATGATACATTCCATACATATACACATATAATACAATCTACACATATACACTTATGATACAATCCATACATATACAATACTTTCCATACATATGCACTCTATACATATGATACATTCTATACATATACACACATGATGCAATCTATACATATATGATACTTTCCATACATATGCACTCATGATACAGTCTATACACATACTCACATGATACACACACTTCATACATATACTCACATGATAAAGTCTATACATATACAAATGCACACATGATACACTCTATACATATACTCACATGATACACTTCATACATATGCACACATGATACACACACAACACACTCCTGGCAGGGTCTGGGATAGAACCCGGGTCTCTGGTGTGAAAGGAGAATTACATTACCACTGAGCTACCGGGAGGTTGATAACCACATGATACACACCATATATATGCCCACATGATACACTCTATACATATACTCACATTATACACTTCATACATGATACATTCCATACATATGCACACGACACACTCTATACATATACTCACATGATAAAGTCTATACATATACAAATGTACACATGATACACTCTATACATATACTCACATGATACACTTCATACATATGCACACATGATACACACACAACACACTCCTGGCAGGGTCTGGGATAGAACCCGGGTCTCTGGTGTGAAAGGAGAATTACATTATCACTGAGCTACCGGGAGTTGATAACCACATGATACACACCATACATATGCACACGACACACTCTATACATATACTCACATGATATACTCCATTGATATGCCCACATGATACACTCTATACATATGCACACGACACACTCTATACATATACTCACATGATATACTCCATTGATATGCCCACACGACACACTCTATACATATACTCACATGATATACTCCATTGATATGCCCATATGATACACTCTATACATATGCACACGACACACTGTATACATATACTCACATGATGCACCATACATGTGCACACATGATACACTCTATACATATACTCATATGATGCACCATACATATGCACACATGATACGTTCTAGCCATATGATACATTCTATACATATACACACATGATATACTCCATACATATGCACTCTATACATATTCACACATAATACATTCCATACATATGCACACATGATACACTCCATTTATATAAACACATGAAACACTCTATAGATAATCAAACAATACACATGATACGTTCTATACATATATACACATGATCTACTCCATACATATGCACTCTATATACAGTATATATATATATACACAAGTGATACACTCTATACATATACTCACATGATACACCATACATATGATACACTGTATACATATACACCATACATATGCACTCTATACATATAAACACATGATACAATCTACACATATACACACTTTATACACTCCATACATATAGACATATACACACACACTTCATATATATACTCACATGATACAGTCTATACATATGCAAATGCACACATGATACACTCCATACATATAGACATATACACACACAACACACTCCTGGCAGGGTCTGGGATAGAACCCGGGTCTCTGGTGTGAAAGGAGAATCACATCACCACTGAGCTACCGGCAGTTGATACCCACATGATACATTCCATACATATGATACACTCTATACATATACACTCTATTCATATGCACACATGATATGCTCCATACATATGCCCACTTGATATACTCCATACATATGCCCACATGATACACTCTATACATATGCACACATGATACACTCCATACATATGCACACATGACACACTCTATACATATACTGACATGATACGTTCTATACACATGATACACACACACACTTCATACACTGAGCTACCGGGAGTTGATAACCACATGATACATTCCATACATATGCCACATGACACACTCTATACATATACTCACATGACACACCATACATCTATGCATTTGCACACATGACACACTCTATACATATACTCACATGATACACTTCATACATATGCACACAAGATACACTCCATACATATGCACACATGATACACACCATACATATGCACACATGATATACTCCATACATATGCCCACATAATACACTCTATACATATACTCACATGACACACCATACATCTATGCATTTGCACACATGACACACTCTATACATATACTCACATTATACACTTCATACATATGCACACATGATACACTTCATACATATGCACACATGATACACTCCATACATATGCCCACACGACACACTCTATACATATACTCACATGATGCACCATACATATGCACACATGATACGTTCTATCCATATGATACATTCTATACATATACACACATGATATACTCCATACATATGCACTGATGATGCACTCTATACATATTCACACATAATACATTCCATACATATGCACACATGATACACTTCATTTATATAAACACATGATACACTCTATACATATTCAAACAATACACATGATACGTTCTATATTATACATATACTCACATGATATACTTCATACATATGCACACATGACACACTCTATACATATACTGACATGATACGTTCTATACACATGATACACACACACACTTCATACATATACTCACATGATACAGTCTATACATATACAAATGCACACATGATACACTCTATAAATATGCACACATGATACATTCCATACATATGCCCACATGATACACTCCATACATACGCACACATGATACACTTTATACATATACTCACATGATAAACTTCATACATGATACAGTCTATAAATGTATCTATACTCCATACGATGCACTTTATACATATGCCCACATGATACACTCTATACATATGCACACATGACACACTCTATACATATACTCACATGATACAACATACATATGCACACATGATACGTTCTATACATATGATACATTCTATACATATACACACATGATACACTCCATTTATATGCACACATGATACATTATCACCATACATATGCACACATGATACGTCTATACATATGATACACTCTATACATATACACACATGATACAATCTACACATATACACTCTATGCATATGCACACATGACACACTCTATACATATACTCACATGACACATCATAGATATGCACACATGATACATTCTATACATGATACACTCTATACATATACACACATGATACAATCTACACATACACTCTATACAAATGCACACATGATATGCTCCATACATATGCCCACATGATACACTTCATACATATGCACACATGATACACTCCATACATATACTCACATGACACGTTCTATATATATATATGATACATTCTATACATATACACACATGAAATACTCCATACATAATACTCTGTCATATGCACACATGATGTACTACATACTTGAGACACTCCATACATATCCACTCATGATACGCTCCATATGTGTATATATATATATGTATATATATATATATATATATATATATATATATATATATATATATATATATATATATATATATATATACAATACACTCCTGTCAGGATCTTGGATAGAAGCCAGGTCTCTGGTGTGAAAGGAGAATCACGTTACTCCTGAGCTACTGGGTGTTGATACCCATACATATGCACTCATGATACACTCCATACATATACACACATGAGATGCTCCATACATATACTCACATGATACATTCCATACATATGCACACATAATACACCCCATACATATGCCCACATGATACACTCTATACATATACTCACATGATACACCATACATATGCACACATGACACGTTCTATACATATGATAGATTCTATACATATGCCCACATGATACACTCTATAAATATGCACACATGATACATTCCATACATATGCCCACATGATACACTCCATACATATACTCACATGACACGTTCTATATATATGATACATTCTATACATATACACACATAAAATACATAAATAATACTCTGTCATATGCACACATGATGTACTACATACGTGAGACACTCCATACATATCCACTCATGATACGCTCCACATGTTTATATATATATATATATATATATATATATATATATATATATATATACACACAATACACTCCTGTCAGGGTCTTGGATAGAAGCCAGGTCTCTGGTGTGAAAGGAGCATCACACATGATACACTCTATACATACACTCACATGATACACCATGCATTTGCACACATGACACCTTCTATATATATATATATATATATATATATATATATATATATATATATATGATACATTCTATACTCCATACATATGCACGCTATACATATACACACATGATACAATCTATACATACACACAATACACTTCTGTCAGGGTCTGGGATAAAACCCGGGTCTCTGGTGTGAAAGGAGAATCCTATTACCACTGAGCTACCCACATACACTCCATACCCACATATGCCCACATGATACCATCCATACGCCCACATGAAACACACCATTTATATGTACACATGATACACTCTATACATATGCACACATGATACACTTTATACATATACACTCTATACATGACACATTCTATACATATGATACAATCTATACATACAAACATACAATACTTTCCATACATATGCACTCATGATACACTTCATACATATACACACAGGATACACTCCATACATATAGATATATACAAACAACACACTCCTGGGATAGAACCCGGGTCTCTGGTGTGAAAGGAGAATCACATTACTACTGAGCTACAGGGAGTTAATAACCACATGATACATATGCACGTATGATACACTCTATGCATATGCACACATGACACACCATACATCTATGCATATGCACACATGATACACTCTATACATATACACACATGATACAATATACACATATACACACATGATACACATACGATACTTTCCGTACATATACACCCATGATACACTCTATACACATACTCACATGATACACTTCATACATACAAACACATGATACAGTCTATATATATATATATATATATATATATATATATATATATATATATATATATATATATATATATATATATATATATCTATATATATCTATATATATCTATATATATCTATATATATATATACAAATGCACACATGATACACTCTATACATATACTCACATGATACACTTCATACATATGCACACATGAGACACTCCATTCATATAGATATATACACACACAATACGCTCCTGGCAGGGTCTGGGATAGAACCCAATTCTCTGGTGTGAAAGGAGAATCACATTACCACTGAGCTACCAGGAGTTGATACCCACATGATGCACACATGATACAGTCCATACATAGACACGTATGATACACTCTATGCATATGCACACATGACACACTCTATCCATATACTCACATGATACAGTCTATACATATACATATGCACACACGATACACTCTATACATATATACTCTTGCTACACCATATTCACATGCACAAATGATATACTCCATACACTGAGCTACCGGGAGTTGATACCCACATGATACATTCCATACATATGCACATATGATACACTCTATGCATATGCACACATGACACACTCTATACATATACTCACATGATACACCATACATATGCACACATGATATACTGCATACATATGCACTCTATACATATACATATACATATACATACTATACATACTCACATGACAAGTTCAATACATATGATAAATTCTATACATATACACACATGATACAATCTACACACAATACAATCTATACATATACACATGATACTTTCCATACATATGCACACTCTATACATATTAACACATGATACACTTTAAACATATACTCACATGATACACTTCATACATACATATATATTCAGACACACAATACATTCCTGTCAGGTGAAAGGAGAATCACATTACTACTGAACTACAGCACACATGATACACTCCATTTATATACACTGGTTTCTGGTAACCACTGAGCTTCTGGGAGTTGATGAACCAACATGATTCACACTCCATACAGTCTATACAGATACACACCCTATATATATACGCTCCATACATATACACACGATACATATGCACACACGACACTCTATACATATACTCACAAGATACACTCTATACATATATATACTGATGATACACTCTATACATACACACATGATACAGTCTATGCATATCCACATGATACACTCTATACATATACACACGTGATACACTCTATATATATACACACAATACACTATACATATATTCGCAAATGATACACTCTATCAATACACCCACATGATACATTCTATACATGTACACACACGATTCACATGATACACTCTTCACATATATACAGTACTCATGATACACTATACACATGCACACACGATACACTATACTTATACACACGATACACCCTATGCATATACACAATAAGAAAGGCAATAAGAGACAAAGTTAGGCAAAGCAAAAAATACACAATACACTCTATACATAAACATACACACACATGATACACTGCATACATAAGAACACATGGTACACTCTATACAAATATACTAATGATACACTCTATACATATACTTACACATGATACACTCTATACATATACACACATGATACACCCTATGCATATACACAATAAGAAAGGAAATAAGAGACAAAGTTAGACAAAGCAAAAAAAAAAAAATACATGATACACTCCATACATATATACTCATGATACACTATACACATACACACACATGATACACTCCATACATACAGTGTGCACACGATACACTCTATACATATACACACACATGATACACTGCATACATAAGCACACATGGTACACTCTATACAAATATACTAATGATACACTCTATCCATATACACACACACGATACACTCTATACAGATTTACTCATGATACACTCTATACATATACACACACACATGATACACTCCATACATACAGTATGCACACGATACACTCTATACATATATACTCATGATACACTCTATACATATACACACACATGATACACCCTATACATATGCAAACATGAACACCCTATGCATATACACAATAAGAAAGGCAATAAGAGACAAAGTTAGGCAAAGCAAAAAATATACGATACACTCTATACATACACACACACATGATACACTCTATACATGTACACTGTATACATATACACGCATGATACACTCCATACATATACACACATAATGCACACTATACATATACACACACAATACACTCTATACATATGCACACATGACACGTTCTATACATATGATAGATTCTATACATATGCACACATGATACACTCTATACATATACTCACATGATACACCATGCATATGCACACATGACACCTTCTATATATATATATATATATATATATATATATATGATACAGTCTATACTCCATATATATGCACGCTATAAATATACACACATGATACAATCTATACATACACACAATACACTCCTGTCAGGGTCTGGGATAAAACCTGGGTCTCTGGTGTGAAAGGAGAATCCTATTACCACTGAGCTACCCACATACACTCCATACCCACATGATACACTCCATTTATATGTACACATGATACACTCTATAAATATGCACACATGATACACTTTATACATATACACTCTATACATGACACATTCTATACATATGAAACAATCTATACATACACACATACAATACTTTCCATACATATGCACTCATGATACACTTCATACATATACACACAGGATACACTCCATACATATAGATATATACACACATTACACTACTGTCAGGGTCTGGGATAGAACCCGAGTCTCTGGTGTGAAAAGAGAATCACATTACTTTACACTTTACACATATACACTCTATACATGACACGTTCTATACATATGATACATTCTATACCTATACACACATGATATACTCCATACATATGCACTCTATACATATACTCACATGACAAGTTCTGTACATATGATAAATTCTATACATATACACACATGATATACTCCATACATATACACTTATGATACACTCTATACATATACACACATGATACACATACGATACGTTGCATACATATGCACACATGATACACATACGATACTTTCCATACATATGCACCCATGATACACTATACATATTCTCACATGATACACTTCATACATACAGACATATACACACACACAACACACTCCAGGGATAGAACCCGGGTCTCTGGTGTGAAAGGAGAATCACATTACCACTGAGCTACAGGGAGTTGATAACCACATGATACACACATAATACACACATGATACACTGCATAGAAAAGAACACATGGTACACTCTATACATATACACACACACGATACACTCTATACAGATATACTCATGATACACCCTATACATATACAAACATGAACACCCTTTGCATAAACACAATAAGAAAGGCAGTAAGAGACAAAGTTAGACAAAGCAAAAAAAAAAATACATGATACACTCTATACATATACACACACACATGATACACTATACAAATACACACATATGATACACTCTATACAAATATACTCATGATACACTCTATACATGTACACTGTATACATATACACGCATGATACACTCCATACATAGTCTCCTACCACAGCTATGCTGATGACACTCAGATCTACCTAGCCTTACTGCCTAATGACTACAGCCCCATTGACACCCTCTGCCAATGCATTGATGAAATTAACAATTGGATGTGCCAAAACTTTCTTCAGTTAAACAAAGAGAAAACTGAAGTGATTGCGTTTGGGAACAGAGATGAGGTTCTCGAGGTGAATGCGTACTTTGGCTCTAAGGGTCAAACAACAAAAAATAAGGTCAAGAATCTTGGTGTGACTCTGGAGTCAGATCTGAGTTTTAATAGTCATATCAAAGCAGTTAGTAAATCAGCATACTATCATCTCAAAAACATTGCAAGAATTAGATGCTTTGTTTCCAGTGAAGACTTAGAGAAACTTGTTCATGCTTTTATCAGCAGCAGGGTGGATTACTGTAATGGCCTCCTCACTGGCCTTCCCAAAAAGACAGTCAGACAGTTGCAGCTCATCCAGAACGCTGCGGCCAGAATTCTGACCAGAACCAGGAAATCAGAGCACATCACACCTGTCCTCAGGTCTTTACACTGGCTCCCAGTTACATTCAGAATAGATTTTAAAGTATGATTACTGGTCTATAAATCACTAAATGGCCTAGGACCTCAATACATTACAGATATGCTCACTGAATACAAACCTAACAGATCACTCAGATCTTTAGGATCAAATAAATTAGAAATCCCAAGAGTTCAGTCAAAGCAGGGTGAATCGGCTTTCAGCTACTACGCCCCTCGCTGCTGGAATCAGCTTCCAGAAATGATCAGATGTGCTCCAACATTAGGCACGTTCAAATCAAGACTGAAAACACATCTGTTTAGCTGTGCCTTTACTGAATGAACACTGTGCTACGTCCGACAGATCGAACTACTATGTTTTTCTCTTCTTTTTAATTCTTTTATAACACATTTTATCAGCTTTTATTTTATTTTTATTTTTACCATTTCTATTATTTGTTTTTATTTCTCTTATACTTGTTTCTTTTATTCCTGTTTATGTAAAGCACTTTGAATTGCCACTGTGTATGAAATGTGCTATATAAATAAACTTGCCTTGCCTTGCCTTGTCTTACATATGCACACATGATACACTCCATACATATACACACATAATACACACTATACATATACACACACAATACACTCTACACATATGCACACATGATACACTCCATACATATGCACACATGATACACTCCATACAAATGCAAACTTGATACACTCCATACATATGCACACGTTACACTCCATACATATACACACATACAAATGCATACACAATAGGTACAGTTGAAGTCAGATCTATTAGCCCCCTTAAATTTTTTTTTCTTTTTTTAAGAGCCCCTTTTATACATGAAATAAGGTCATATTTTGGTTGTAAGGGTCTCCAACAACAGTCTAATACGCATGCAAGGTCAAAAAACACTTTCATGGTCTTAAAATCTGCATTTATTTTTACCTAATTATCCCAGTGACTCCCATATGAATCGTTCAGCGATTCATTTGTTCCTAATCCCTTCCTTAGCGCGAAGCTAATCTGGGCTGATTGGACCGATGATAGCCTGTTGTGATTGGTCGACACTGACAGCCTTCAGCGCAAGACAGAGTGAAATGCCCAGCAGCTAATCAACAATATAGAAGTAGTCACAGTGCATACACGCTTCATAGTGTAAGGCGTGGATTTTTGCTGCCAGTGACTAATTTCTAATATCTACTTTTTTTTTGTCTTCCTCATGGTCACAGTGAGTGCATAACATTTTACTAGTTATTTTGCAAGACAATTGCATTCAGACAAGTCCCTTTAAGTATTCTATAGTCTTTTATTCAGATTAAAGTGTAATTTAAAGACTTAATCAGTTAACTATGAAAGTTGAAATAATTAGTCAAATTATTTTGTAACTGATTTGTTATGAATATAAAAAAATATACAGTAAATATTTCTTATAGAGGCTATTAATACTGACCTTAATTTTTTTCTTCAAGAAATAAACAATAAGATATACAACTTATTATGACTCCAGAATAATTGTGATTATTTTTATTATGATAATACACACACAAAAACATACACATAAAAAAACAAAAACGTGAATAATTGTTTGTTACTGACAAATTATTTGTGATTTGTAATTTGGGTTTGATATTTGCACTCATAATGCATAATGTGTGTTTATGTACAGTATAGAGTGTATAATGTGTGTACTTTATATGTATAGAGTGTATCATGTGAGTATATGTATAGAGTGTATAATGTGTGTATATGTATGGAATGTATTGTGTGCATATGTATGGACTGTATCATGTGTGCATATGTATGGAGTGTATCGTATGTGTATCGCGAGTATATGTATGGATTGTATTATGTGCGTATATGCATGAATGTATTATATTTATGGCGTGTATAATGTGTGTATATGTATGGAGTGTATCATATGAGTATTTGTATAGAATGTATATGTATGGAGTGTGTCGTGTGTATAGCGTATCGTGTGCATATGTATGAAGTGTACCATGTGTGCATATGTACGGAAGGTATCGTGTGCATATGTATGGAGTGTATCATGTGTATATGTATAGAGTGTATCATGTGTGTATGTGTATAGAATGTATCGTGTGCTTATGTATGGAGTGTATCATGTGTGCATATGTATAGAATGTATCATGTGTGCATATGTGTGGAGTAAATCATGTGAGCATATGTATAGAGTGTATGTGTGTGCATATGTATGAAGTGTATCATGTGTGCATATGCATGAATGTATAATGTGTATGCATATGTATGGAGTGTATAATGTGTGTATAGAGAATGTATATGTGTATCCTGTGTATTGGTATCGAGTGTATCTCATGTGTATATGTATAGAGTGTTCAGTATATATATATGAAGTGTGTTTTGTGTGTATAGTGTATCATGTGTACATCTGTATGGAGTATATCAAGTGTGCATATGTATGTAATTTATCATGTGTGCATATGTATGGAGTGTATCATGTATGTTTATGCATAGAATGTATCATGTGTGCATATGTATGGAGTGTATCGTGTGTATATCTAAAGGGTGTATCAAGTGTATATGTATAGAATGTATCGTGTGCATGTGTATGGAGTGTATCGTGTGCATGTGTATAGAATGTATCATGTGTGCATATGTATGGAGTATATCATGTGAGCATATGTCTGGAGTGTGTCGTGTGCATATGTATATGCATGAATGTATTGTGTATGCATACGTATGGAGTGTGTAATGTGTGTGTTAATGTGTATGTGTGTATATGTATGGAGTGTATCGTGTGTGTATATGTATAGAGTCTATCGTGTGTGAAAATGAATAGAGTGTATCATGTGTGTATATGTAAAAAATGTATCATGTGTGCATATGTATGGAGTGTATCGTGTGTATATGTATAGAGTGTCTCATGCGTGCATATGTATTGAGTGTATCATTCGTGTATATGTATGGAGTGTATCATGTGTGCATATGTATAGAATGTATCATGTGTCCATATGTATGGCGTGTATCATATGTGTATAGAGTGTATATGCATGGATTGTATCATGTGTGCAAATGTATAGAATGTATTGTGTGCATATGTAGAGTGTATCCTGTGTGTATATGTATAGAGTGTGTATGTATAGGGTGTATCATGTGTGTATATTTATAGTGTATCATGTGTGCATATGTATGGAGTGTATCATGTGTGTGAATATGTATAGAGTGTATGGTGTATTGTTTTTGCCTAACTTTGTCTCTAATTGAAGACTTTTTGTTCTTAGTTTGGATTCATCAACTTCCAGTAGCTCAGGGGTTACGTGACTTACCTCACACCAAAGACCCAGGTTCTATCCTAGACCCTGACAGGAGTGTTTTGTGTGTATTTGTATGGAGTGTATGCATGTACGTGTGCATATGTACAGAATGTATCATGTGTGCATAGCGTGTATATGCATAGAGTTTGTAGAGTGTATCATGTGTGCATATGTATCATGTGTGTGTATATGTATTGAATATATGATGTGTGTATAGACTGTATATGCATGGAGTGTGTCAGGTGTGCAAGAGTGTATCCTGTTTCTATATGTATAGAGTGTATATGTATAAAATATATAATTTTTTTTTATATCAGGAAAACAAAAGCAAAGCACACTTCTTCAAAACCCAAATAGACTACTAGCCTATACTCAAGTACATTTTTCCATGTATTAAATAAATAAATCTGCCACTTTTTAAATTCATAATGGCATGCATATAAACATATTAAAAAGCGTACGGGCTAATTTACATAATTTACTAGTATAAGTTATAATAGGAAATAATTTTTAATATGATACAACACATGATGTTTGAGTCTCATGTCACTGAGTTAAAATGATCTGATACATTCACTGAGCGATTCTATCACTGTGTTTAATCCTGTGCATGATTGTATGATATAGTTAATGCCACATGCACTGTTATGTGTTCTATCTTCATAGTTAACTTGAAATAAACATAGCAAAATGTCTTACATTGTCGCTGGAGGAAACAGCTGTGCTGATGAGGGAAGCGCCGAGGAAACAGGAGATGGGGAAACCCGATTGCTCCTCCATGACCCATTGGGGTACATGTGATACATGCATTTCTATAGCAAAGAACTGCAAATATGCAGATATTATAACAATCTATGGAGAAACGCACACCTTCTGCTCTCGTTTTGCACTGCTGTGGTTTGCTAAATAAATGAAAAATGAGTTGAAAATAGAGGAGCAGGAGTTTGCCGCCGTTTTCATATCCAAATTAAATTTAGTAGTGTACAGTTCATGAGCAAACGCAAAAGTTTTAAGGGGGCTGAATAGAAGTATAGGAGGGCTAAAGTGACACCCATGCTGTTTTAGAATTTTACCTGAACGTTTCTCATTGAGACATCATTCAGTTGACTTGTCGTCTTCAAAAAACTCAAAAAATTTTCTCACAGCTGCTGCGGTCATCGGGGGGTGGAGAATGGCGCAAATTAAACAACAATGCAATTGCAACAAATTAAGATGCGAGTTTAAGCAAAATTGCTATACAGTTATTTTAATCAGCAAAACAAGTGAGTATACTGAGGGTATATACGCAATTATTGCTCCTCAGAAGTCGTAATACCCAAACAGCTTGTGGAAAAAAGTAGGCATACGGACTATACGTGCATATAGCCTCAACTACACCACTGGTTTAAATCAATGAGCCTGTGTTGGAAAGTTCAAAAGGCTTCATTCATTTGATCAAAGTTCTTTTAATCAAACCAAACCTACTAAGTGTGAACAAATCCTTACAGTCAACACAATCTTTAAAAGTATCTAGCAACATAAAATGTAATCCCAAATGATAATGTGATTACGTTTGTAATGAATAATAATGCCTTGATGCTTAAAGCTCTTTTTCAGTCTGCCATGCTCGTCTCTTAATCGGCATTCCTTCACATCCACTTTGTCGGTCTCCGTCTTGGCTCTGGGGTCTCACTAGCAAGCCGTCAGTGTTGTGAGATCCAGCTATCCTCTGAGCTGTGTCAGCAGAATGGCAGGTGACTGAATTCCAGGCTCTCTGTCTAGGGATGGCCCTTTTTCTAGGGTTTGGACTGTTCATTCTTCCTCCATCCAGTGCGGATAGTATTCTCCTCCCCAGCTGAACAGCAGGCCCCATCAACGAGGACTCTGAGTGAGCAGCTCGCCGATACGGAAGAGTATTCAGGAGACAAGCTGTAGTGGGCTTACTTTCCCAAACTGAGGATGATGGGTGTCGAGGGAGCAATGGAGGTTTTGGTGTTGGATCACATACCTTAAAGGTCACCGAAGACAGCTTCCTTCTTTGGGAGATCCTGCTCTGCATCTGCTGAAGTTGAAGCTCAAAGTTATATACTTCTTCTGTCACCTGGTTGACACGCTCGAAACCCGCCAGAAGGCTGTCAACACTGGGCACCAGACGCTCCACGTAAGGGTGGACATCACAGCTGTCTGCAATGACAGATGTGTCGGAGGCCAGAGAGGAGGCAGATGATAATGGTGTCTGACGGGACCCGATGGGGCTGAGTGAAGTCCAGCAGTTGGAGCTTGCAGAGGCCTGAGACGATCTTGAGGGTGGAGGACGCATTCCCTCAAACTTCACTCTGTGTCTGAACTATAAAGAAGTCAAAGTAAACAGGTTTGCGTTTACATACTATAAGAAAAGTCAATAAAATGCAGTTATAAAATGTGTTATTGTCAATTAATAAGTCAAGTTAATAAGTCAATTTTGTGACATAGCTAATTCTGAAAACCTAGCCCTATATACATTTCTGGAGATCCCGAATTATGTAGCCAGTGCTATGAATGGCTGTATTTCATCTTTAAAACAAACGATACGGGGTGGTATGACGGCGTTCCTATTCGCGCTTACCCGCTGACCACTTACCTCCGTGTGGACAGCTTTTCCAATGTTACCGGGTTGTCCGGTAGCTCGACATGTACATCGACGGACTTGAGACGCAGAGCGAAGTTGATCGCGACAACGGGGTTCGAGTCCAGTGAAGAACAATTCCAGAAAGCAGGTAAAACAAAAACAAAGCTAAAAAATAAAATAAACAAGTAAATAACTGGGTGAGAATGTGGTAAAATCTGAAAAAGTGGTAAAAATCAGGGGGCTTCTCTTTTTCTGGATTGCTTTTTAAAACACTGGGCGGGTCAATTGGTACTTTAAAAAAAAAAACCTATTGGTTGATTTTGGGGATGGTGGATGGATCGGTTGGTGGATCAGTCAGTAAATCAGTCAGTCGACAGCGGCCTCTGGTGGATTTATGTGAGAACAGCAGGCACTAATGGCATTCGTGAGAGAAATTTGAGATCTGAAAAAGCGTACTCAGCGGCCTCTGGTGGATTTGCAAAAACAAAAACTGCTAAAAACTGTTCCTGGGATGTATTTTGCTCTCTCCAAAAATGTATATAGGGGTACGTTATCAGAATGAGCCTGGATTTAAATTTTGTTTCTGATTTTTCTAGTTGTTTCTATTTTTATTTATGATTGTTACAATTTGAGATGAAATGAAATGTCCAGAAACTTGACAGATTGTGCTGGCAGAAAATGATCAATACTTTTCCTTTTGGAATTAAAATGTAATGTTATGTGATTCAAAGATGAATTGTCAGTATCACATGATCGTTCAAAAATCTTTCTAACACTGATTTGGTGCTCAGAACATAATTATTTTCAGTGTTTTAAACAGTTTACAATTTTCTTTTTTTTTGTTAAACAAATAATTAATACTAGATTCAAAAGATTTATTCAGAGAATTATTTGATATAGACATCTTGTGTTTTATCTAGAGTTAGATTTAAATAAAGTAATATTTTGAAATTAATAAATAAATAAATAGGGGTGGCACAATGGCACAGTGGTTAGCACTGTGGCCTCACAGCTAGAAGGTTGCTGGTTGGAGGCCGGGCTGTGCAAGTTAGCATTTCTTTGTTTGCTGGTTCTCCACGTATTCACATGGGATTCCTACAGGTGCTCCGGTTTTCCCCACAGTCTAAAGACGTGCGCTATAGGTGAATTGGATAAGCTAAATTGGCCATAGTGTATGTGTGTGCATGTGAGCGTGTATGGGGGTTTCCCAGTGCTGGGTTGTGGCTTGAAGGGCATCCGTTAAAATGTGTGTTTTATATGTGTCACTTTATAAAAAGTGTTATTTTATATGTTATTTTATGGTTTAATTATATTTATTAATATGTTTTTTTTGTAATTTTAAATAGTTTTTTGTGCTTTTTATTATGTTTAATTGTCATTTGAATGAATAAATACAAAAAAAATCTGTTGTCTGTAAGCCTGAGCATGTGTTTACAAATTTTCATTTGTGTCATTTAAAAATCATTAGGAACAAACTTTGTCAAATTGATCCCCAATTACACAGATCCGTGAAAATCAGTGATTTGAGCATCTCAAGGCTAGTTGGCAAAGCTGTTTTGGAAAGTGATGTGCACAATGGTTTTTTGTTGTCATGTATACAGCCAAAATATAAGGAAAAAACATGACATGTCTTTAGATGGAAATGTTATAAACACCCCCTTAATTTCTCTACAAAATACATTTGAATTAATTAAATTTAATCTATTTTGATGACTTATTGAATGATTCAGAAACTAAAAAAAATAAATCTAATAGTCAAACATGATATTTTTACCTCTTTGGTCTTGCTGAGCCCCATCCACAGCTTGAGCCGTTTAATCAGAAACTGTACCATCTCATAGTCCTGTGGCTCCATGGAGGGTCGGTAAATGTCTGCTTGTACCATTTGGTACGTTCGAATCAATATGGCAGCACATAGGCGCCCCAGTACCCAGAATCCAATACCCACAGCAGACAAGCAGTATAAAGGTCCCACCACCGGATGATGCTCACACAGTCGTTGCAACCCTTTGCGACCCCTTAACAAACACAGCAGAGAGGAGCTCGCCTGTCCCAGTGTCCTAAAGCCCTCCACTGATCCTGAGAAGAGCTGTACGAGATCAAGGCTAAATCAAACATGATGCAGAGTAACAATACAGTATAAAATTCTAAATCAAAAACCCTGTACCATCATGCCTATGTGAGAGAACAAGAGCAACAGGAGGAACAGCAGGAACACCACACCACAGATCTGAGGAAATACCTGCCGAATAACCCGTCCCATCACCAACCATCGCCTAACAAACCGCAGAATCCCCACCATCTGTAAAAACACATCTCTCAATATTTGTACTTTAAGACCCAAACATTACAATTACACAATGAATTCAATTCAACCGAATAGACACCATTTCAAACTTTGAATTGTTGATCATTGTTGAAATGTAGCAGAGCAGATAATGTAAGCTCATGCAAAGTTGGTAACACTGGCCTGTTAATTCATATTACATAAAGTTACTGTATATGAGCAATGGGAAAATGATTCACCATATATATTATTATATTATGTTCCAGTTTTTGGGGTTTTTTTATATGAAAAATTGTTAAATACTATCAACTTAAAAATATGATAACTTGAATGTTCACTGCATAGACTATTAATGTAAATCAGGGGTGCCCTAACATTTTCATATGAAGGGCTAAAAACCAAATATCATTGAGAGCTGTGAGCTACAGGTAAATATACCAAACTATTTTACATTAAAGTTGCCAAAAGTAATTTTCTAGTTTAGTTCATAATATTTAAAAATCATTAGAAAACATTATTTTGAAATATATTATATTCAATATGCTGATATTGGAAACACCTGACATTGCGATATTTTGTTTTACTGTGATATTTATTGCAATATGAATAAAATTTCACCACATAATTTGAATAACTCTATTTGGATTCATTACTTTAGATTTACTGGGTTGATCAAATATTTTTCAGTGCATTTGCATGAATTATAATAAATTACAATCAAAAATAAATAAATAAACAGTGCTTTATGGTTTTCAGGGCAGTCTAACAGTAACTGTAACAGAAATTGAACAATCAAATGTGAAATAAAATGGTCATCATTGAAAAAATATTAACAAAAATATAGTTAATTTTATATATATATATATATATATATATATATATATATATATATATATATATATATCTTGTAATCTTTAATAGACAATAATAAATTGCGATGTGACTATTGCAGATACACACATTGCAATATCGATGCTCAAGCAATATAGTGCTCAGCCCTACTTTAAATCGTACTAACTAAACTAACTATTGTTTTAAATGATAACTTATTGCAATAAAAAACATAAACAATCACATTTAAAACACAGTGAAGTTCAATGATGAATACACTAGTCATGCAGAATCTGCCTTTGCCTTGATTTGCTCACCAAAGTCTTTGTATTGTCCTCTATTCGTAAGGTGACAGTATGTATATTAGAATCCAAATTACATCCTTTAAATAGAAACATTTCATTTCAGTTAGCCTTTTTGTAGATTAACAATAAAAAACATAAATAAAATGTTACATTAAATTTGAAATGACAGTCTCTAAACCATCCCCATCATTCTGTTTCTTCTCAGATGGCATGGCGAGCCAAATCAAAGATTACCAATTATGATTACGATTACGGGCCAACTTTGGACCACGGGCCCTAGTTTGAGCATCTCTGATGTAAATGAAAACACACCAGCACTGTAAAAAAATTGTATGACAAAAAGTCATGAAAAATAAAGTTTTTTGTTACTTTAACTTAAGTTAATCAGGTTTCAGGTACATTTTTAGGTATACAAATTTATCGTAATATTTTAAGTCTGTTTGACTGATTTAAGTTGAGATGACGAAAAAAGGTCATTTGATTCAACTACGAAATTTAAGGCAGGACAATATTTTACATACAGTGAGTCTATTAAATGTGCATATGTGTCCGCATGTGCGCTTCTCTTCCAGATGTGACATTTATAAATAGTAAATGATCTTGAAATTGTGCGCAGCTGACTGCTGTCAGATCTCTGCCTTGTAAACGCACCCTGTTTAATATCATTGCCTTATAAGAACAGGCAAACATCCTACTTTTTTATTCTACGAATGGTTACATCAATGAGTAAAAATTGGCCATTTGATTTCATACCATAAAATATTATATTTTATTTATGCTCACTGTAAAACTAAAAACTTACATGTGATTTGGCATTTTTTATATTTACAGTTTGCTAATGCTGCTCAAATGTGCCATTAATATACTGACACAACAATATATTTTGTACAAATATACTTGATGTAAATGACAAGGCTGATGTCTCTATTTCATTTATTTAAATTCATTTATTTTTTATTGTTATTTGTTTTATTGTGAATTTTAGCCATTAAGGTGTTAAAGTTACATGGGAACCATCGTAATAAAGCGTAACCATATGTTGACAAACCATTTTTTGTTTTAGAATAATACCTTTAGAGCCAAGAGGGTTAATAATATTGCTGAGAGCTGATTGGACTTTCTGGCCAGTGTGGCAGTGCTATGGAAGTCGGCAAATGAGGAGGGCAGTGAGCGATGTCTGGAGATGCAGGCTGTAGTCGTGTAGAGGAAATACAGACGTAGAACAGCAGCTGCCAAAGCCAGAAGTGCCAACAATGTCTGAAACCAGCTCCAGGCCTGCCTCAGGTATTGACTTGGCTTCCTGATCAAGGCTCGCACTTCAGTACTCAGAAAGCACAGGGCGAACAGCAGAAGCACAACCTAGAGAGATGACAGCTGTTAACATGACAACAAAAAGACAATCCTGTTTAAATTGTGAGGTTTTCTTCTATCGAAAGTTAGTCTTGTAGGAGAGCCAGTACCGTCAGAGTAACATGCAAGTCTGGACCAGATAGTGGAGAGATGTGAAAAGGCTGGATGGAGATGAAAGCAAGGATTCTGCCTGTCTGTGTTTGATCCAGGAGAATAGAGACCGGTGCCAAGATGCCTGTCTGTTTATGATACTGAGTGAACTCGATCAATACAGCCTTTGTACTGTTAGAGAGAATGTAAGACAGTTACTAAACACAATAATCTGATAAGCATGATGAGTTCTGGAACTAATAAATACAGATGTATGTGTAGGAAAGTCCTTAGTTCAATACCGGACATAGAGATTCGGTAGCAGAGGTGTCCAAACCTGGTCCTGGATAGCACTTGTCCTGTAGTTTAACTACTTTAAAATTTGTCTCAACACACCAGTCTGCAAGTTTCCAGTATGCCCAGTAAGATGCTGACTAGCTGGATCACGTGTCCATAGTTCGGTGACTCCATGTGAGTTTCTTAGCCATAACTTTGTTGACTAGGATTTTCCAGAGATTTTCAGTCAGGTTTAAATCAGGACTCTAGGCTGGTCATGTCATTATTTAAATGTTTTCAGTATTAAGGGCCTGCTTTAACCATGTTGTTTATGGGGGCTCATTGTTTTCATGAAATATGCTGGCTGATTGGGCAGTGAATGCTGTGGCAAGACAAGATCTGAGTTGTATCTGAGGACAAGTTACTCTAGACGACAATTTAGTAGCAAGCACAGACTGTTAATCATTGAAGAGGAGAATACAAATGGTACAAGGTTAGCCTGAGGCTGTTCAATATTGTGAGAACGTCCCTTAAGTATGCCAGGGATTAGTACAAAAATGGCATTAGTACAAAAACTGGACAGGAAGTGATGAGTTGAAGGGAGATGAAAGAAGGTAAGATGATGGGAGTGCAAGTCATAGATACTCTATGCAAACATGCACAACATTCATTCACTCATTTTCCTTTCTTTATTTTTCCATTTTGGCATAGTAAGCAAGTAATGTGTATTTATATAGCACATTTATCGTGTATGGACATCCATATGAAGGTATGCGCATCACCGTAACAACTGTCCCATAGACTTCCATTGTAAAAAACTGCCATTGACTTTACATTGGACATACCAACATACAGTACCAATCCATCCTAACAATATACTAATCCACACTAGAAACATACAAACATGCTAATCATACTAGAAACATAACAACATACTAATCATACAAGAAACATACTAATCATACTAGAAACATACCGATCCATACTAGAAACATAATAGAAACATACAAACTTACTTATGATGCTAGAAACATACTGATCCATACTAGAAACATACCGATCCATACTATAAACATAATAGAAACATACAAACTTACTAATCATGCTAGAAACATACTGATCCATTCTAGAAACATACAAACATGCTAATCAAACTAGAAACAATACAACATACTAATCAAACAAGAAACATACTAATCATACTAGAAACATACAGATCCATACTAGAAACATAATAGAAACATACAAACTTACTTATCATGCTAGAAACATACTGATCCATACTAGAAACATACCGATCCATACTAGAAACATAATAAAACATACAAACTTACTAATCATGCTAGAAATAAACTGATCCATACTAGAAACATACAAACATACTAATCATACTAGAAACATACTAATCATACTAGAAACATACCGATCCATACTAGAAACATAATAGAAACATACAAACTTACTAATCATGCTAGAAACAAACTGATCCATTCTAGAAACATACAAACATACTAATCATACTAGAAACATACCGATCCATACTAGAAACATAATAGAAACATACAAATTTACTAATTATGCTAGAAACATACTAATCATACAAAAAACACACTAACATACTAAGCATACTAGAAACATACGGATCCATACTAGAAATATACAAACATACTAATCATACAAGAAACATACCGATTAATACTAGAAACATACAAGCATACTAATCATACTAGGAACATACAAACATATTAATCATACTAGAAACATGCAAACATATTAATCATACTAGAAACATGCAAACATATTAATCATACTAGAAACATACAAACATATTAATCATACGAAAAACATACAACCATACTAATCATACTAGAAACATACTAATCATACTAGAAACATACCGATCCATACTAAAATCATGCTAACAACATGCTAATTTATACTAGAACCATGCTAACAACATGCTAGTTTAAACTAGAAACATGCTCATTTATGTTAGCAACCGCCTAGCAACACCTTAGCAATCACCTAGAATAGCCAAGCAACACCTTAGCAACCGCCTAGCAGAACACCCTGGCAATACAATGCCACTCAGAAAACCCTATCAACACCTTATCAACCACCTAGCAACCACTTATAACATCATAGAAACCACCTTTGCAACCACTCAGAACACCATAGCAACTGCCAAGCAACACCTTAGCAACCATTCAGAACACCATAGCAACCACCTAGAACAGCCTAGCAACCACCTAGCATCACCTTAGCAACCACTCAGAACACCCTATCAACCATCTAGTGAGAAACATGCCAATCCATACTAGAAACATGTTAACATATATGTAGTTAGATCTCTTTGCCAACAATTTCAAACTTCTTTAAAACTACTTCAATTATTTAAACTTTTAAACTACTTCAAACTTTCAGACTAGGCTTTCTCAAGCCTCCATAAAGTTTGTCTACGAACTTTACTTTTCTAGTTTTAAGTTGTCATAACTAAGACATCTTAAACAATGTCATTTTTGCATTTAGTGAAGTTTCACAAACTAATTTCAAGAGGAGCACATGATATGATTGAACACAGTTGGTCTCTCATCTACAATCATTAGCTAGCCAATCAGATTAATCCAAATTACTATAAGTAGCCTAGCTAAAATTACTTCCTTATCTTCGTTTTCCGAAGAAACCCCCCATCCACCCCTTCTCCCCCTTTCTTCCTTTACCACAGGGAGCTCTCGAGAACTACCTGATCTCGTACTCCCCTTACATGCTCAATCGACCAGGCGGGAGCTCTGGGCTCAATTATCTCCAAGCTCAGGGTTCTCTCCCGGGACAGCATGACAAACCTGCTAACATTTGTCAAACAATATCTAACTGTGAACACTGGAAAAATGCAATAACAGAGCGAATGACACTTAATGTCATTTATAAAACATATACGCATTTAAACATGCCATATTGGTTGTTCATTCCACTGTGGCAACCCCTGATAAATCAGGGACTATGCCTAAAGAAAGTGAGTGAGTGAGTGAGTGAGTGAGTGAGTGAGTGAGTGAGTGAGTGATGTGATTAATTCTATTGTCCTCATTTGTAAGTCACTTTGAATAAAAGCATCTGCCAGATGGTTTAATGCAATGTAAATGTGTTTAATTAGAGCGTAGGAGCAGGACCTGCAGACCCTCCAAAAGCAGAATTGGACACCCCTGTCCTATAAGGATATTTTGTGAATAAAGTTGACGTCATACCCTGTTGTCATCCACTTCTCTGTTTGCAGGTCTGACAGGATCTGTCGTGTGGATTCACTGTTGTTCCCAAGCACTAGTTCCTCTGTCTGACTGAATGCACATAATGCTCTCTTTTGCCTTGAGAGAAGAGATTGTAATCATTTGTGGTAAAAAAAAAGACTTCACTGAGGGAACCATTATTGTATTCTCTAATATAGTACTGCACAACAACTTATTCACAGACTGGCAGTCTTTCTCTCTCTGTGTTCTGTTATCTCTCACCACGTTGACAGCGCTGGAGTGTTTTCGCTGTGGGCTGTGGAGGTCTGCTGTCCAGGGTTGGCATGTGATGAAACATGAGCAGTCAGCATCAAAGAAAGTCGGCCAGACTGGAACTGGTCTCTGATGTCTTGACTGCAGACTTTGAGAGGTGAAAAAAATTCAACTTCTACAAAAGGTTTGAATTCATGTAGAAAATCTATATATGCAAATGATCAAAAAGCTAGAAAGTACAGCTCTTACAGTCTTGAAAATAAACTTTCTGTAGTCTTGCAGGGCCAGTTAATAGAAGAGAAGGGTTTTCATATAAGTGTGATGTTAATTTCTCATTTATCCACTGTTCTGCATTCATCCATCTGAGGAAAATAAATAAATAAATTGTAAAACTACTTTCACTGATTCATGACCATTCAAGTTTGCTATTCAGTTAAATTTTGCTGTTCAGAACTTTTTATTTCAAATAAGTCTATACATTTAAAAATTTATACATACAGTGTAAGAGCATATACTCTCCCCATGTTCGTGTGGGTTTCCTCCGGGTGCTCTGGTTTCCTCCACAAGTCCAAAGACATGTGCTATAGTTCAGCGGTTCCCAATAGGGGGGTCGCGGCCCACAAGGGGGCCTCTGCGAGCTTTGTGGGGGGTCGTGTCACATTTAAAAAAATTTTAGCAGTGGACAATTAGGAGAATGATCATGTTGCCTTGGTTCATTTTATCCCCTAGCTCAGTGGTCCTCAACCACCAGTCCGTAGATCAATTGGTACCGGGCCGCACAAGAAATCCTTAATTATTTCCGTTTTATTTATTTATTTAGTTTAAACAATCTTTTATTTTAAAAAGTCTTTTATTTTGAAAAATGAGCGTATTCTCCTGGTTATATCTCGGTCATTTGAGCACCAAAGTTTAACCCACAAATAGCAAAATGAGTAAGAAACAGACGTCCTTAGAAAGTTTCTTTGCTAAAGGAAAAAGGCTAAGTGATGGACCCGCGAACTGCCAAGGAATAGATCCGCAACCCACTAGTCAACAAACCAGATGAATCCAGCATGTCTGTGCAAGAAGATCAACTGATGGAAATCACAAATAACGGCGGCCTTTTAGAGGCCGTTCACATATCGCATATTACTAGAGTTTGCACAAGTTTGTTGTTTCCAATGGAGGTGCATGGCATGACAAGAAGTGACCGATCAGCTTCAGCTTGTATGGAATATTCACATTTCGGTAAGACAAATTTTCTCAGACAAACACAGAACACCCAAACACTGCAGTGCTTTGTACTTTTCTCCATAAATAAAACTTGTATCACAGTGACAGCAATGTTTTTCAGCTTGTCATCCACCGAGAAAACGGTTGATGGTGACATAGCAACCGGGGTCGCCACAGCGGAATGAACCGCCAACTTATCCAGCAAATGTTTTGTGCAGCGAATGGCCTTCAAGCTGCAACCCATCTCTGGGTAACATTAGGCTATTATTTGTGCATAAACATACCTAAATACAGTAATAGACATACCGTTTGTTTGAAAACAACATTTTTTGTCATCATTACTGCAAACTTATATGAGCGATAATATCATTAAATGTGGACGAGGGCCTTACAATATTTTTCAGGGAAAAAGGGGGTCTTAGGCAAAAAAAGGTTGGGAACCAATGCTATGGGTGAATTGGGTAAGCTAAAATTGTTCGTAGTGTATGTCCTGGTCCTCCAGGTGGGGGGTTGAGCTGTGGGCTAACAACCCACCTCGAAAAATTAGATGTTACGAAACACAAATATGCCGTGGCTAAATATTAACTTCGATATAAAACGCCCCGCGGAGTAAGTAAGTAAGTATAGAATAATATACTACTAATAGCGCATTGTAGAAACATTGTAGATTTTGATTATATGTCATCTAAAATACATAATCAAAAAATTGCATATTGTGATTTAGAGCTTCTGTAAAATAGTGTCTAAATCATATCAGCACATTCACAGATTTAGACAATTTGGACAAAATATATGTACAAAACATATTTGAAACCTGTGGAAACCTGTGTATTTATACAGTAGGTTGCCGTTTTAAAATTTTAAGTGTTGAATCAAATGGATTGTACAAGTCACTTACATGGTATTCTTGTGTAAGTTTTTTGCATTTTATTTTCATAAGCCTGTCTACACCACAGTTGAGTATAACAGATATGTTACCACTGACAATGTCTCTAAATCGTTCGTAACTATGGAAGATGAGAGAGCTCCTGGATTTCCTCTAATATATCTTTATTTGTGTTATAAAGATGAACGAAGGTCTCGAGAGATTGGAACGACATGAGAGTGAGTAATTAATAAAATAATAAAAATTTTGGGGTAAACTGATTGTTTAAATTTGGAAGACATGTCATCAACAGTGTTGGGGGTAATACATTACAAGTAACGTGAGTTACGTAATAATATTACTTTTCTAAGTAACAAGTAATGCATTACTTTTCAATGTGAAGTAATACAATTTAAGTTACTTTTTTAAAAATGTAATGTGAGTTACTTTTTAGTTTAATTAATTAAATTAAAAACATAAATTGCTGAATTAAAATTGAAGTAGTCATGTCCACACTCAATAAGAGAATTTGCTCCCTGTAAAGACAGACAGAAATGCTAATGCCAGAGCCTTACATTTCTGCGATGGAAGTATTCTCATTATTTTAAACACATTGAAGTAAAGGAAAAGGAGATTGACTCAAAGTACAGGGGTTTTACTTAACTAATTAGACAAAAAGTACAAAAGTAGTTAACACACTGCTTTAAACGTTCAATAATATGTATACTGTATATACAATATACATAGCGTATACTGTAGATAACATTATCCTAAAGTGTTATTGTTTGATGTGTTTTTTTAAGTAAATGAAGGTGTAGGTTATACAGTCTGCTGTTAATTGCAGAGCCCCTCTATTTAAAAAAACATAAAAAGAGATCTGAAAGAGATCAAGCCTTAGTCAGGTTAGAAAAAGTAAAGCAAAAGTAACTCATAAGTAGGTCCACACGGAGTCTGCGCGAGCAGAAATCCACAGATTTCCGCATATTTGAGCCCATCATTGAGTCTATATTTGTTTACTTGTGTAAATGGGTCTAAATTTATATTTATTCAGTTTTTTTGATTAATTTTATTAATAATATTGACTAATATGAAAGTGTTTATTTGATTTATTTACAATACAGTTTGTAAAGTATTATATGAGTACTTATCAATACATCATTATAAGAGAGACTTGCTTTGTTTACCAAATAAGTGGATCTAGATGGATATGTATTGTAACCATTCAAAAGTTAAAAAGCTATTATTTTTCATTTCATATATTAAGATTTTAGTTACAATACTCCCCAAATATATTCTGAAACAGCAACAAATGTTCGCAAATTCTGTCTGGCCCTACTCATAAGTAATGTAATCTATTACTTTCCATAAAAAGTAACAAGGTCATGCAAATAGTTACTTTCTAGGGGGAGTAAATTAATATTGTAATGCATTACTTTCAAAAGTAACTTTCCTCAACACTAGTCATCAGTAGTTTTCTGATGAAAAACTAAAAAACTAAAATGTTGTTTTACTCAAACACATAACTATTAATCATAAATCCCAGGAAACTCAAAGTGGTCTCTTATTTTTTTCCATTGCTGTACAGCATATATATGATTTTAACATTAATATTATTTCTTTTGGATGGATGTAAATGTATTGTTTGAGACTTCCAAGCTCACTTTTAATTGGGAGAATATGGGACATGTTAAAAGCAAAAATATTAAGATTTTAAGTCAACCATTAAATTACTACTATTTATTTTTAACAAACCACTGGGATGTCTAGGACATTTAAAAAGTTAGTTTCATTACAACACCGGCATACGTGAATAACTTACCCTGATAAATTCATGAGGTCAGGTTTCCCTGCTGAAGCTGAGATCAGTGTGTGTTTAATGGCGAAGTGAAGCCGTCTACTGTCAGCCAACTGCACATGTTCCTGATAGTTCACCATCAAAACCACCAGCAGGAAGAGCATATACACTAAACAGCTCTGATTAACAGCACAAAACATAAATTGGCAAACCATTAAAATAAATATTAACATTCATTATGGTCGAAATGCAGGAAAAATCCATTTGTTAATTGTCTCTGGTGATTAAATGTGTGTGGTCTTTGCTCACCCTCATTAAGGCTCTAAGTGTTCTCAGTTTTCGTGCTTCCTCTTTAGCCTGCAGCAGGCCATATCCACAGAGAGGGTGCACTTTATCCCTGAAGTCCTCCTCAATCCTTCTGACCTCAGTATCCTGAGCCAAACGCTCCTCCACCTCGGGATCCACCGGTCGCACCACAGTAGCCAGATATAGTGCTTGAATGCATATCTGCATCAGAAGACAGAGGACAACTCACATCAAGTGTAAAGAAAATGTTTTGATGTAAAAAAAATAAATAAATAAAACAGCAAAGTTTTCACATCTTTAAATATTATTTTATTTGTACTGTCAATCAATCACACAAATTAACAAATGAGAAGTTTGTTTGTCTGGTTTGGAATTATAATTAATAAGACATTACATTAAAATTTGTAATTTGTATATATTTATGTTGAAATTGTATTACAATGTATTGTATCTCCAAATAAAATGTACTTTAAGATTTTCTGACAAGTCTAATAGTGGATTTAGAAATGAAATCTACAAAAATCCCATAAATTAAATATTTTGGTGCTATCAAAAAGCACAGTATTTAAAATAAAGAGCTATACTATCATAACTATTCATAGTAACTATTCATGCTTAAATAGTCGTCATTAAATAGTTTTCATTTGCTGTTAAAACATGTAACTAAAATGGCAATAAAAACGTTGCTACATATTTTTAAACACTAAGTATTTGTAAAAAATATTTAGCTCACTGTTAGTGGTTCCAGCAGCAGGGCAGAAGTGAGGAAGGCCGACAGTGTGGACACCAGCCACATTAAAACCACAGAGCTGGAAAACCTGCTCCCGTACAGCCCCACCAGAGCCAGACACGTTCCCAGCAGACCAGCCACCAGCAGGTGAACCACACGCAGAACCCATGACGGAAGATGAAAGCCTGGTACACCACGAACTACACCTAAAGGACAGACCATACTGATGAAACGATGAAAAATGTGTTCATGTATTTTGTGATAATTCAGTTTTGGAGATTTTTGTTTGAGATTTTATCTCAAACTTATAAGCACTGCTTGTACCGTAAGTGTTTGGGGCCAGTAAGATTTAATTATTTATTGTTTTTAATTTGCTTACACTTTAATTTGATGGTCTCCTTTAAACATTCCTCTGACTATAAGTAACTAATTAGATTATAGATAGAGTAGTAGTAGTAGTAGTAGTAGTAGTAGTAGTAGTACAATAAGTTTCCATTAGTTTTTGTTAGTTAATATATTTACTGACATGGACAAATAATGAACAATATATTTTTATTACTGTTTTTATTGACATTTGTTAATGTTAGCAACAAAACAATAACAGTAGTTTTTATTAATCACAGTGCATTAGCTATTGTTAACAAACAATACGAATATAATATATAGAAAGAAAGAAAAAGAAAGAAAGTCCACCCAAAAATTACTCAACCCAGGCTCATTCTGAAAATGTAGCCCTATAGACATTTCTGGAAAGCACCAAATTCGTCGACTGACTGAGTGATCGACTGACCCACTCTCCTCCTTACCTAGACCCAACCAATAGTGTTTTCAAAAGCAGTGATTGACCTGCCCACCCATTTCCCTAAACCCAACCGACAGTTTCCAAAAAAAAAAAAATCCAGAAAAGATTTTTCAAATTTTCCAACATTCTCACCCTGTTATTTACTTGTTTATTAGTTTTTGTCTTATCTGCTTTTTGGAACCGTTCTTTGCTGGACTCAGGTCCGTCGACGTATGTGGCAAGCTACTGGATTAACGGGTAGCAGTGGAAAGCCGTCCACATGGAGGTAAGCGGTCAGCTGGTAAGCGCGAAAGGAACAGCGTACAGCCCCTTAGTATTCATTTTAAAGATGAAATGCAGCCATACATACTTCTAGCTACATAATTCACAATCTCCAGAAATGTATATAGGGCAACATTAACGTTCACAATAAGCCTATGTTGCATTTACTTTATTAATTTTAATTTTGAAATGAAAACTACTTGCTATTTACTCATCTACAAGTGGTTATAAACCTTTATTAGTTTCTTTCTTGCTTTGAACTCAAAATAAGATATTTTGAAGATATTGAAGCATGTAATCATTGACTTCCATAGTAGCAACAAATGCAATGGAAGTCACTGCTTACTTGTTTCCAGCTTTAATCAAAATATCAAACTCAAACAGGTTTGGAGCAAGTTGAGGAGTAAATAATAACAATTTTTTGGTTGAATTAGGTCCTAATTAGGCCACGTTTTTGATCTTTTTTCTGTCAGTATCTCAAAATTATAAATTCTGGCTCTGTGCTTAATGTAGGCTTACCAATGCGTGTGTTAGAGACAGTGCTTATGGAGTCGGGTGGGAGACTAGGGAGAAATGTGCTGGCCTCACTGAGCACTGAAAATGAGGAGGAGGACCTGTGAAATCCTGGTTCATATGTAGGTGTATCCACACTCAGATCAGACCACTCGCTACACAAGCTATCCTGGCTGAAAGATAAAACACAGAGATGAGCTAGCCTATATGGTATACTGTGTGTTGGTCAGTGCAGTGCAGAACTCACGTGTCAGTTGGGATGGTGTCATTAGGTGTAAAATGGCCACTGTCGGATGCTTCTAGATCTGAGGAAAGCGTGTTTGTCAAATCCAGGTCTGGTGAGATAGTCCTCAGATCTTCCTCTGAAGCTGGAACAAATGGTTCCATATACGCAATTATGCAGATAAGAATTAAAGGTTCATTTTTATTTTACATTGTCCATCTTACTATTTTCTTCTTACTTTGTAATTACCATGTACCATGCAATTATGTTGCTGGTAACATGGTAAATATGCTAATAATGTGCTAAAGATTGCTAGAAAATTGCTAAGTGTGTGCTAACATGATAACATTTAAACAAGTTAGTAACATGTTATGGTAAACAGATAGTTTATGTAAAAAAAATTATAACTCTGTCATCATTTAGTCATCCTTGACTTGCTTCAAACCAGTTTGGGTTTCTTTATTTTGTTGAACAAAAAATAAGATTAATTTAATAATGTTAAAAACATGTAACCACTGTCTTTCATAGTATTTGGTTTTCCTATTATAGAAATCAATAGTTTCAGCTTTTTTCAAAAGATCTCCTTTGTGTTCAACAGAAGATAAAGGTTTGGAACATCTTGGGTTCCCAAGGGGGAGTAAATACAATTTTTTGTTTAAGTATCCTTTTAATTTATGCAATCACCATTAATGTTTTCTAGTATCATTCTTAACATAGTAGAATAATAATAATATTAATAATAATTCCTTACATTTATATCACGCTTTTCTGGGCACTCAAAGCGCTTTACACGTAAGGGGGAATCTCCTCATTCAACACCAGTGTGCAGCATCCACCTGGATGACGCAGCAGCAGCCATTTTGCAACAGACGGCACACCACACACCAGCTGATTGGTGGAGAGGATCAGAGTGATTAAGCCAATTATAATATGGGGAGGGTTAGAAGGCCATATAATAAGGGAGTAATGCTAGTCTGGCTATTTATCCTGAGTTTGGAATGATCAGATTGGCTTACAGATTACAGATGAGAGAGCTGCTGCGATCAATCATATCACGTGCTCCTCTTGAAATTAGTTTGTGAAACTTCACTTAAATTTAATACCCTTCTTGGTTTTGTTGTAGATGTGTCTGTTTGTTTGTTAAACATTAATTTTCTTTTCAGCTTGGCCTCTTAATTAATCTGGGGTCACCACAGTGGAATGCCAACTTATCCAGCATGTTTTACGCAGCGAATGCCCTTCCAGCTGCAACCCATACACTCATTCACACACATACACTACAGACAATTCACCAACACCGCATGCCTTTGGACTTGTGGGGGAAACTGGAGCACCCAGAGGAAACCTACGCCAACATGGGGAGAACATGCAAACTCCACACATAAATGCCAACTGACCCAGCCGAGGCTCGAACCAGCGACCTTCTTGCTGTGAGGCGAGAGCGCTACCCACTGCGCCACCATGCTGCCCGTTTGTTAAACATACTAGACAGTTTAGCAGCATGCTTATGTATGAGTTAAAACATGCTAGAAACTGCTCATGTTAACCATGTGATCAACATGTTAATAATACTTAAAAAATGTCAGTAATGCTAGAAACATGGCAGCAACCTGCTAAAACATGTTCGTAGCGATTTAAAAGTTATTTTATTTCAGATCTGACAACATCTTAACATGTATCTTCTACAATGTTAGCAATTAGCTTGGCTCAGGGATAGCCGCATATACATTCATTCATTCGGAGGAAACCCACGCAAACGCAGGGAGAACATGCAAACTCCACACAGAAACGTCAACTGATCCAGCCGAGGCTCAAACCAACGACCTTCTTGCTGTGGGGCGACAGCACTACCTACTGCGCCACTGCATCGTCTAGCCGCATTTAGTTATAAAAAATGTACTGTTGTTAGTCAAGTGTAAATTTGTAAGTATTTGTTTTAAGTTTCCTTGGTGTACCAAATTTTAATAGTTGTCTGAATTCTTATAAGGAAGACTTATAAAGTATACAAGTTAAATGGATGACTTGTATATATACTTTTTTAAGCAACCTTTGTTGACACAGTTTATCAGTTATAGTTCTCATACACTAAAAAAGGTCAAAACTGCTTTTTTTTCCATAGATTGTTTATAAAGGCATCCAGATTTGGAACAACATGAGGTTGAATAAATGGTGACAGAATCTTTTATTTTTGACTTAAAGTGACTTAAGAGAGTATGGTTGCTTCTTCAAACCTGAAGACTTGGCTGGTTCTCCGTTGTCATGATCGGATGTTGGAGTTGACAAATGCAATTGTAGAAGGGCTTTTTTTCTCTTCAGAAGGTGTGTGGTTCCTGTCAGCTCAGGCAGCCCAAAGATACTATCGCATGATGGCCATTGATCCACACTGTGATGTTTAAAATAACACTTTATATACTTTTATTTAAAGGCATGTAGTAATGCAAATACTTATTTGCATTTTACTGTTACCGGCCATTCCCAGGATCTGGGGAATTCCAAAACTCTGAATCTAGTTTCTTGCTCTGCAGTGAATTCTTTGAGAGGGAAAACATGAAGATACAGTGAGAAAATGTCGTAAATGCATTGTTTAAATCATGCTTGAATCTGAATACAGTATGTGCTGATTAAAATGGAAATTGTCGTTCCACACCAAAACCAAGACAACATAAAGCCTCAATGGTATCAGTTAAACAATTGACTTTCTCTCACAGTGAAAGGAGATGGTCCATCATAAATAGAAGATTCTGGGTATGTTGGCAGGGACAAAAAAGACGAGCAGGTGAGATCTGGGTGACTGAGAAAAACATCCATCTCCACGGTATGGGACACAGGAGAAGGAGGCAGAGATACCTCCAGTGTCACCTACAAGACAATCCATCAGCACTGTGTTATTAGTAAGGAATTTTCATGAATGTGCACCATTGTTCAAAAAGTTTTTTGAAACTTTAATAAGGACACATTAAAACTGACAGTACATATACATTTTAGAACCTTCAGAGAGTACTCTGTTCTGATTGGTTGTTATTGGTCTACTGATTACTGCATTGCAAACCAAATGCCCAGTACTAAATCTGAATTTTAGCTTCAAAGGCTTCCTCAGCTCTTGTAAACACATTGATATGAACACAATGGTGTTAGTTTTACCAAATAGAGCCATATTCTTGAAACTGCATGCAAAGTGGATTTGCTTTTGCAGTGCATAATTTTATCTTAACATGTCAACAAAACATTTGTTTCTGAATTCTTTCAGACCTCAGCTACAACTACAGAAAGTCAAAGTAGAAGCTAGTGAGATACATAGGCTGCCTTTCGTAAATCTGTTATAAACTTTGGGTTGTGCAAGCTGGAATTGGTTTAAGGTTTTTTTTTTTTCTTTTGGGGATACAATAAGGTTTTTTTGTTCACTTTGATCTTTACAATTTAGCAGACCTTACACATTTACAAACCTTATATTACACATAGGTAGTATGTGAAAAACCACTTCAAAAATTAACTTTTGAATTATAGTGTACAATAAAAGTCAGAATATTATTTATATAGTTGTTATAATTTGATTTTTATAATTTTATATAGTTATTATAAGTTGATATTTAGATTTTTTCCCCATGCATCAATCTCAGAACACATCAGTCTTAATTTTGTATATAAGTATTATTAAGCGAAGTATATTTTTTGACAGAGGGCTGTCAGTGAGACATAAATTCTAATGTGCAATTGTGCATAGTTATTGAGCAACTTTTATCTTATAAACAAAAGTACAGCGAAATCAGATTTAATGTGCAATAAAAAATAAACAATGAACACGAGAAAGATGCAATATTTTAGAAAGTGTAAAATGATGGCTTAACCCCTAGACAGTAAGTGCTCAATGAGGCAGCAAGACAACTATTTTTATTTTTTTTATTGAAAAGAAAATCATTTAAGAATATGCAAAGCATTAAGTGGTAAACAAACAATTAAATCATCAGTCTTTAATCTCCAGTGCCAGCTTTTTTCCCCAAAAACTCCAGAAAGAAATTGGAATTTTAAGAGGTACTAAGTTTTAGGTTCTCTGAGACTTTGCTATGGTATATAATCCTGAAACATTATGCTTGCTTAATACAATTTTATGGACTGTTTTATGGACAGTTGAATGTGACACTAAGGTACCAGCACTAGCTCAATTTGAACAGCAGCCAGGTTGCTGGTTAACCATGGTGTGAGTTGATATTAACAATTATCTATCAAGACAAACCTTTTAAATTAACTCTTAAAATTGTTGAAAATCAATTGATTTAAAAGCAGTACCGATTGAAATCGGAAGGTTTTTTCCATTTAAATTCAGTCTATTGTATCACATTTATCATCTTATAATTATTTTAAAGCAGGGCTCATGTTCCAAAATTCTTTTCACTTGCAAATATCTAAGAATATAAAACCTTGTGTTTCTGGAAACCATAAGTAAGCAGTTCTGTAAAAGGTATGGCAGTCAGTTTCTTTTTTTTTTTTTTTTACTTTTCAGTGTAAGTCCTTTATGTCTTGTTTTAAGGAGGGGGGGTATTGATCTTGAATTTTTTTTAAATTAATGAATAAATTTTTGTTTATTCCAGTGCTCATTACCACTTATTAATTGCACAAAGTTGCTTTCGTACAAATATGATCAGATCATTGACTTTTTTAATCATTATTATGCACACACTGCAGAGTGTGATTTCAGAGTGTGATCCATACCTTGCTCTTGGTTCTTTGAAAGAGAAATTTGAGAATGGTATGAAGCGGGAATGTCAAAGCTGCAACCGTCATCCCAACCAGAACAGTCTCTGCATTCATCACCATCTGGGTAGAAACTGGACCGCTGCATTCGAAATTGTAACAGATTGCAAGAATAACCCATTTGTTTTAGGAGGAAGGATTTTAAGGGCAATCATTTGTCTGAGTTTAGAGATGAAAATGATTCTCCTTTGGCATTAATCAATAGCAAAGTCTGCAGCTTGGAGAAAAACAGAAATTGCTTTGTTTTACAAGATGTAATTACCTGATCCTACAGTGTAATATACAAGTTCAATCTGTTGTCTATGGCCTTTGAAGGTCAGACCTATTACCTGCTGCCCTTTCTGCCCACTGCTCCATACCATACTGCCCCAGCTGCCAGATAGAGATGTAATAAGAGGGCGCAGCAGGTGACCCTCTGGGCTCGGCTAAAGCGGCTGTGGGTCGGCCGTTCCCATAATGAAATCCACAGATGGTGCTCTTGAAATCCAAACAGCAACTGAGAATGTAGGATTCTCGTAAACTGACGCAGCTCCTGAGGGCCTACAGTATACAGGGATCATAAGGTTATGAAATGCAAATATGAAATGCTCCACACAGGATGTGTATACTTACAAGATGCTAATATAACTTTCTCCACCCTTCCAGAGTTTTTCTCATTCTCCACGGACAGCCAGTCTTCCACCAAGAAGAAAAACATGTTTTCTGTCTGGATGTCCCAAACTATCACATGTTGTAGATACCAAGATGGGTCTAGACCTGGAAAACATTGCATTTATTCAGTATTTCTTGTTTTTAAAAGGAAGTGTTCACTCAAAAAATGACACACAGCAAATGTTTTTCAGTATTTGTTGTTTTGAAAAGGAATTGTTCACTCAAAAATGACAATTGCCTGTTAAATTACTCACCCTCAAAATGTAGGTGACTTTTTTATTTATTTAAGGAAATACTATTTTCTTAGTGATTCATGATATGCAGGTTTAAATGTGGAAGATAAAAGTTTGTGAATCCCTTTTAGAATTGGTTCTTAATGTATTGTGTTTCCCTCTAAAGCATTGGTGAGCATTTGAACATTTTCTAAAAGTTGCTTGAGTCCCTCAGTGGGAAAAAGATGGATCTCAAAGTCATACAGTCACGATTGGAATGGGTTCAAATATGTAAAAGATGCTGAACAACTGTAGAATCTGAAGAACATGGAGTTTTTTCTTCTTCTGAAGAAATACTACAGCAGGCAATCATCATAGATTGTTGATTTTCCAGGTAACAACACATCATTAAAAACCAAGGTACAAAAAACATTTTGCAGGTGCTTATTTTATTAATTTTAGTACTTAATTTTCTTAATGTCATGTAAACGTACAGTATACTGTATGTAAAAACAGATATAGATATATGTAAACAACTTCTATGTGAAACATCTTAAAGTCCCTAAGAAGCCAAAACTAGCAATATGATTTTGCTAGCTCACATTGCTACTTTTATGGTGAACAATTCATCTATGCGGGTTATAAAAAAAAAGTTTGCCCATTTAATCTTTAATTGAAATCTGAAAATGCACTTTCTGTTTTTTTTTTTCACTTAAAGTTGCTGTATGTAAGTTTTTGACTTCTAAAGTATAAAAAATACCATAATATGTTTGCAGATATTTAAGAAACATGCTAAGTGAACCTTTTTGTTTATCTGAAAAACAATGCAGAAGTCAGTTATTGTGCTTTGAAAATGTGTTTTCCATGCCAAAATGCTGAATTTGTTTTGGTTCTTTTAACCCGCCCAATGCCGGTTAAGCCATTTATATTTCAACACCCCGGGTTGCCTTGGTGGAAAAGCGCGTATTGTATTAATTCATTCAGAAAGGCTCTCAAAGCATCCATCCGTGACCGAAATTGCGACCTCCGGTGGACAGTAGCAGACTCCAAAATGAGAGGCAGATTCAGAGTTCAAAATAATTTTCAAATAACATAAATATCACGAATGTAAACAATAAGTGAGCAGGTTACATTGTAACCGCATGTCCTAACAACATGCTACATGATGAGATTTGCAGTAATAAGAAATTTGGCTGTTTCCACCAGACTAAACACGACAGAAATTTAAATACAGCCATTCAGAAGCACAAAATATGCACTCACTCACGAAATGGTAAGGTTTATAATCTATTTTAACAATCTTAAATGCACATGCTGAATCACTGATATGTGTTTTATTTTGAGTCACAGTTCTAAAGTTCAATTTTAAATGGTTTATTTTATTTTCAAAATCTGAGGTGAACAATCTGCTGCTGCTTTCAGTAGTATGGCAATAAACGTAATGCAAAATGGCATTCAAACTCAAATTGTTAGCATTTAACACTGAATAAAGCGCATGAGGTGATCACAGTTTATCCTGTTGTTCAGCAGCAAGAAATAGAAGCCGCTTCTAATATATCAATTCGAGGTGATGATTAGAACAAAAACTAATTTTCATATGGAAAATATTCCTTTTATCATGTGCCGTTGCTTTATTTCGATCATCAGACTCGCTTCTCAATCTGGCAACCTGCGCTTGCGTTTGTTTTGATCCAGGAATGTAATACCTAGGTCAACCACTGGGTGTCAAACTTACATACTGCACCTTTAAATTATAGGATTACATATATCTTAGCAAATGGGAGTGGCTAACATATGTAATCATGCTGCTCCAACGGTCATTTTTGACAACAAACAGAAATGGTCAGGAGGAGTTTGTTAGGTTGTAATAACTCTCCACAAACATTTTCCCCAATCTTTCTGAATGAAACGCTTTCTTTACTACACCCATTCAGCTCGTACTGGACAAAACAAGCCACAGCCATTGTTTAGTCATTTAATATTCTGTTTCTTTAGGAAATGCATCACAATACGAACAAAATGGCAGTTGCAGCTTCTGGGTCATTAATGTTGGAACTTTAATGTTGATGTGAAATATCAAAACTGTGTTTTGTATGATCTCTCTTATTTTGTTAAAATTAATCACATTTTCACAGATTCTGCAAAGAGATCACAAACTTTCTCTAGGCACTGTACAGTAAACTGCTCCAGACACAACAGACTAAGATCGTTAAAAAAATGAAATGATCAATCTTGTGTAATTGAATAGATCATTTGTATTACATTATTACTTATATTACCAAGGACTACAGTTTCAGCTAAAAATCTTCTTTACTATTCTACTGATGGAAATAAAAAGTCTTGTACATCTTGGTTGACTTGTTAATAAAATAACAAAGAGCAAATTTTCATTTTTGAGGTGAACTACTGCTTTAAGAAGAAAGAAGCTGTTCATAGCACTGACCTGTGTTGTCGTGCCAGATGCGTATTTTCCAGATCTCTCCGAGATTGGCATCTGTTTCAACTTGGAAGTCATCCAAGCTGTTCCTCTGGAAAGCTCCATGTCTTCGAAGGTGCCGCGAGCCACTTTTATTCAGACCATACAGGCTAATGCCAACATGTGCAGTGGTACCTGATGTTTCATTAGATTATTATTAAGATTGATGAACTACATGAATAATAATCTGAAAATAGAAAATTGAAGGTTTGACTCACCAGAGCCTCTCTTCCAGCCTGTTTTGACAAGAACCCGATACTGATAGCGACCTTTCTGCCCACACAGAGGAACCGAACACAGACGCAAATTTTCCAGGTGGTCCAGTTTGTGAGCCATAAGACCAACCAGAAGGTGAATCAACAGCAGGACTCCACAAACGATGCCCACCACCACGTTTCTCGCTGGCTCTGCTGACTGGAGACACCAATTACATTCACCGTTGATGTGATACATTTCTTGAAGTGAAAAATCTTTATAAAAAAGATGATTTCTTCTATTTTAAATATACTGTAAAATGTACTTTGTGTTTTAAAGTGTTATAAGGCAATTTGTCTGTATATCCATTACTTTTGCTAACACTGACAACCCAATGACCATTAGAATAAATTATTTAAATAATTTAATTTTGAACATTTTGGCTCCATCAAAAACCACTGAAAATATTATCACAGTTAATAACAACTGCCTTCTGTTTTGTACACTGTTAATGTTTTTAGGATTCATTGATGAAACTAAAAAAGTTAAATTAACATAACTCATTTTAACAAACATTTTGTAACCATGTAAAAAGCTATTTTAATGCACCCCCTAAAAAATGTTATTTTCTTAAAAAAATTATTCATTAAAAAATTATATTGAACCCAAATCATTTGAGTAAGAGTGTGTTTTCCCATTAATGAATTAAGCAGAAGTGGCATACCGGTGGCAGAAGCAGCAGAGCCTCAGGATGGATGAAGAGACTGGCTCCAAACATGGTGAGGTGCTGTGTGAGGCAGTGGGCAGAGTGAGGACTGCTGGTGCTCAAAGGACTCAGACCCTCACTGCTCCAGCGGAGCTCTTTAACATTGAAGAATCGGCACAACACACTGAACACACACACCGACACCGTCACATCCACACTGCCGATGCTGCTGTTCACCTTCACAAACAGCTCTTTCGCAGAGCCATTCAAGCTGGACAATTAGACAATAATCATCGATACAATCATCAAAACGACAATACATTATTTATATTGATAACACTTATATTAGTAAGTAAAGTAATTGTACAGGGCTCCTTTTTGTAATAACAGTGTAGCTATGCAGTATCTACATAAGTAATAATGAACAATATGAAAGGAATACAAAAACAAGGCATAACAAGTGCAACTTTAATTTACAGCCGGCAAACTTTTTCTTTTTACTCTATAACTAAAAGAAGGAAGGGAGCAAGAACCACCTAAATTTACAGTGCACATTTAACTTGTACTACAGTAAATAAGCACCACCTTAATTTACAAAAGTTACATTTGCCCTAAGTAGAAATCAAAATAACCATGTTTGCCGCAAACGTTATACATCTACTCTGTAACTACTAGAAACAAGGGGGTAAAAACACCTGCTGTGAATGTTATCACTCGATTGAATGGGCATTATCAGTGGTTATCAGCTGATAGATATGGGCCAGTACGTGTCTTCTGCACCTACTGGTAGACTCAGAAGGCTGTAATCATCCATCCACATGGTTAATCAGCTATACTAACAGAGAAGACTCCAGATCTGTTTTTAAATTATTGTGACGGTTGGGTTTAGGGTTTTGGTATGGGTAGACGTTAATAAAAAACAATGAATGGGAAATGAAATAAATAATATAAATAATTATCATGGTTAATCAGCTAATAGAGAAGACTCCAGATCCAGATCTGTTTTTACATTACTGTGATGGTTAGGTATAGGGTAGGGGTAGACGTTAATAAAATACATTTAATGGGAAATTTAATAAATACTATAAATTATTATTGTTAACTTCTGGCCGCAGCCATAAGTGATCTATAGCTGATTAACCATGTGGATGTATGATAACAGCTTCTGAGCCTACCAGTTGGTGCGTTGTTGGGTTGTTTTTAACCTTTATTGGTTATTTATTAATAACTCAACCAGTCAATTTAAATATTTGGTGCTTTGTTGTGTTATTTTTAACCTTTATCGAGTTATTATATGTTGGTAACTAGCAGGCAACCACTGATAATGCCCATTCAGTCGAGTGATATCATTCAAATTGGCTGGTAAAAAGTATCACCTTAATTTAATGCTTAAAGGCATAGTTCACCCAAAATGAGTATTTCTCAATATTTACTCCCCCTCGAGTGGTTCCAAACCTTTGAGTTTTTTCCCCTGTTGAACACAAAAGAAGATATTTTGAACAATGTTGGAAACCTGTGACCATTGAAACTCAAAGTAAGAAAAACAAATACTATGAAAGTCAATAGCAACAGGTTTTCAAGATTTTTGTAAATAACTTCTTTGTGTTCAACAAAAAAAAAAAGAAACCCTAACAGAATTGTGACAAGTAAAGGGTGAGTAAATTATGACTTTTCAGTTTTGGATGGACTTTTTCTTTAACTGTTATATTTACCCTGCAACTACAAAACAATTAATAATAATAATAATAATAATAATACAAAACAAGCACTTAATTTACAACTCACAAACATTGCTGCAAAATATTACACAAACACTATTACAAAATCTATGCTGTAAATTCAGATTACTCACTATGTAAAATCTAGGCTGTAATCTAAATTGTTATCCCTTGCTTTAAATGAAATGTATGAGGAAACTGAAAGAGCTTACAGTGGTGTGAGGAAGATGATGTGCTGCAGCAATGGAGTCTGAGCTGAGAGAAAGATTGTGAGTTCTTGACGATGAATGCCTTTAGACTGTAAATCTACAGGTTGGTCATTAATAGAGATCCATACTAGTCCAGAGGCTTTCTCAGCAGATCCTGCTTGACAGAAGAACAGGCTGTGGTTATTCTATAATGGTAACATAATTATATAATGATAATACATAGTATAACTCGTTTGCATTTTATTTAAAGCTCCTTTTCTCCACAAACATTCATTGCCTCTTTTTAATGAAATTGTTCATTAAATTCCCTTCGGCTTAGTTGTTTATCAGGGGTCACCACAGCGGAATGAACCCCCAACTATTCCAGCATATGTTTTACACAGCCGATGCACTTCCAGCCACAACACAGTACTGGGAAAAACCCATACACACTCTCGTATTCACACTTTAATTCACTTATAGCGCATGTCTTTGGACTATGGGGGAAACGAGAGCACCCTGAGGAAACCCACACCAACATGAGGAGAGCATGCAAAGTCCACACAGAAAAGCCTACTGGCCCAGTCAGTACTCGAACCAGTGACCTTCTTACTGTGAGGTGCCAGTGCTACCCACTGAGCCACCATGCCACCGTTTTAAATGAAATTTAAAAGTAATTCAAAGTAATATATTCTAGTGCTCTTAAAAAGTCTCAAAGGCCTCTTTTGTTCTTTAAGGTTGTATTTATAAGTTAAGCTTAGTCTACATCTGTCGCCCGATTCATCAGTCGCATGATAATTCAAAAATCAGTGTCTGCTATGCTATTTGATCCTCATTAATCATTTCTTCTTATTAATAACAAGACAGATTTTTGTGGAAAGTGTGATTGATTATTGAAAGCTTGATCCACATTATGCAGAAAACTGATTTTAAAGTTCTTGAGTTTAAGTTACATTAAAAATGCCACTTTAAAACAATGTGCCCTTTATTAATGAAAGTGTTATTTTTTATTATTATTTTCTACTTTTAAATTGTAATATTTCATGGTTTCCACAAATACACACAATCAGAAATAAAGGTGCAAAAGTTATCACTGATGGGTACCTTTTTAAACAATACATAAAAAACCTCAAGGTTCCATTTAAGTGCCTTAAAGATATATATCAGAAACTAAAATGAAGTGTACCATTTGAAATATTTGATACTAATACAGTATCTACACTTAAGGTACAAACATGCATCTTTAAAGGACCATTTTAGACCCTTTAGGCTCAGATGTGTACTTGCCCCAGTGACAACTTTTGTACCTTTTAATTCTGAGAGTGTATGAAGCTTTAAATACTGATAATAAGAAATATTTATTGAGCATTAAATCATTATATTAGAATGATTTCTGGAGGATCAAACTGAAGACTGGAGTACTGATGTTGAAAATTGACCTTTGAATCACATAATTATTAATAAAACATTTAAAATTAAGAGAGACTTCTTTGTAAAAAAGACTCTACAGGAAGGACACTTAAAAATGCAGGGTTTCACACAATTCATTAATTTTGACCTAACACAAATCGATTAAGTTAACAAATGTAAGTGGATTGAACATAAAACAATTAAGTTTTCCCAAAGAAATCTAAGAATTAAAATTAAGCAATTAGCAATTTTTACAAGTAGCAAACTATTTTTGTGTGTATGCTAGAGTTTATGGTAACACTTTATTTTGATGGTCCATTTGAGTATCAGTAGACTGTCTGCCTTATATCTGTGATATGCTCCTTCAACCGGCATATAATTGATTATAAGAAACTTTGCAAGTAAGTGTCAACTTACACTAACCCTGACCCTAACCCCAACCTAATAGTCTAGTTATAATCTAATGAGAATTAGTTGGCATGTGCTCTAACTTAAATTCAATAAACGGACCATCAAAATATAGTGTAACCGAGTGTATTGTGCTGTAGTTTCAAAAGTATTGGCTTTTGTACACTACCTGGAATAAGACTGAAGTTTAGTGCAAGGTAGAGTCCAGTCTGAGGTTCTGTATCCATTGCTTTAACTGTGAAATTTACACTTCCATTATGCTTCAGAGTAATATTCTTCCACAGTAAGCGTTCATCTTCAATCTCCTGTGCTTGTAATGTGACTTGTATGGCAGAATCTAGTGTCAGGTTGGCCATGGAAATAGGGTTCCCTTGTGGTGTAGCAAACTCCATGGCTGCCAGAGTGGTGGATATAGGAGGTTCGGCACCTGGAATGAATGGATTGTCTTCATTTTCCATCTGCAGCAGGATCTGCAGGACCTCTTGTTTTTCTTCCTTCAGTTGAGAGCTTAGTGCTGATGGAATGTGAAACTGAGAGGGAGCAAGGGCATCTGTGTACAGGAGGTCTTTAGTAGGGTCACCCTGAATGCCCACTGCACTAATTTTTGGGATGGCAAGAGAAAGAACTGTTTCCCCTCTCATCCGCGACAACATTAATGAACGCATGAGTTCAAAAACCTGTCCCAGTGCTGATACAGCTCTCTCTGATGTGTCCGCACTGCTCCTTTGCCTCAGATCTGCAGCCATTGTGTTACCTGCAATGAAAAAAAAATAGGACAGGTAAGTGATGGATTATTAACAGCTTGTATCCAGTTCCTCCAGGATTTTGTGGATTACTTTGTAGGAAATTTTTGCGGCATGAAATGACAAAAAAATCTATAATACTTTGGGGGAAAATGTAAATTAGTCTTCTGTAATTGTCATTCTTGGTTTTTTAACATTTATTTATGCTTTAGAAGTGCATTTTAAGACCTTTATCTTTCCTCCAGCAACGTTTTGATGTTGAAAAGAGTTCGAAAAAGTAACTTTTATTGACATTGTTAATAGAATTGACATTGTTTACAGAAACCTGGTAATAAACTGCCAGTGCTTTTTCTGTTACAATATATTCACACTACCAACTACTAAAATGTCAATTAAAAACCACTTAAATTGTAGAGTTGATTTTTCAAGATAAAAAGTCAACAGAGCAGAAATCATGGTGCCATAATGCAATTCATATCAGTAAATAAACAAAAAAAACATGAAAAAAATACGGAATATGTTAAATTATACATATTTCTTTACAGTGTAGTAAAAAATGCATTGTTTTTGTCTAATGCTTATATATTTGCTCTTACATTAGAATCGGAAATCCTTTATTAACTTTTCTTTGGCTAAGTCCCTTTGTTCATCAGGGGTCGCCACAGTGGAATGAACCGACAACTTATCTAGCATATGCTTTACACTGCGAAGGCCATTGCAGCTGCAACCCAGTACTGGGAAACATCCATACACACTCATTCACACACATACACTACAGCCAATTTAGTTAATTCAATTCACCTATACCCACATGTCTTTGGACATGTAGGGAAAACCGGAGCACCCAGAGGAAACCCACGCAAACACAGGGAGAACATGCAAACTCCACACAGAAATGCCAACTGACCACTGACTCAGCCGGGACTTAAACCAGCAACCTTCTTGCTGTGAGGAAACAGTGCTAACCACTGAGCCACCGTATATATATATATATATATATATATATATATATATATATATATATATACAATGACAATGAAGTTAAACCATACTGATATGGTTCTTTGCTTGACAATGGGTTAAAGACTTTTTTTAGATAATTGGGAAATTTAAACATTTTATATGTATTTGCATTTTATGTACACTCTCAGATTAAAAATAGAGGTTAAAAAAAACTGTCTTTCAGACGGTAGTTATTCAAAGGGTAGAATTTTCTACCTAACAGGTCCACATTTGTACCTCTAAAGGTACATATTTATAACTAAAAAGCACAAAGGTGTACATCATAAATGTACTAAACTATATCTATAATGGGGTGATCAAGGGTGTATTTTTTTAAGGCTTGGTTGTGTTTATAAGATGCAAAGCAATGTGTGCTCATGTTTCATTTGTAAAAAATCAAGTAATTTTTTTTTCATATATCTTACTTTGATGATACAGCTACTCAGCTAACATGAAAATTACCTAGTTCCTCCCTCAAGAGGCTCTGATTGGTCAGCTAACATAATGTGCTGTGATTCGTGGATTGCCTCTATACGTTACCAGGAAAAGTGTCACACCCCTACAAGCACGTGCTTTTATGCTATGTAAACACTGTCAATCAGAGTACCTGTTATCTGTATCAGTTTGAGCCTGAATTAGACAGAAAATTACACAGAGGACACAGCTTAACCTAACGCCTGCTCTCTAAAACAAATCTGACAAGTAATCTCACATATATTCGGAATAAGCATGTGTAAGTAATAGGAAATGTTCACATATCTTTTGCGAGTATGTTATTTGAGATGTAGAATGCAGGAAAAGCGGCCGCATAGAGAGAGACGCCGCAGCGCTGCTGAAGATTGTGAGTGTTTACAACGGTTTGACTAACAAATATGAATTTGTAGCTAAATTGTAAGCGGTGCCAAATAGCATTCCTTGTTTATGTCCTTGCTACAACATACGTTAATGCCAGAAACTGTGCATGCAATAGATCAATTTGAATAAATAAAAATACTTACAGGTTGTGGCTAATCCAAAGATTTGTGTATTATGTTTGGAGCTGCTCCTACTTTGAGGAATTTTTAGCCGAATTCAGCACTGAACTGGAAGAGATTCTAGAAGCTGTTCTTTGTCAAATGCTAGCTATATCTTTTTTATTATTCTCTGGAACATAATTAAATTGTAAGCTCTTCTGTACCTTCCTTTCTGAGAAATGTATCGTGACCACGATTTCAGGATGTAAAAATCTTACAAATGTCCTTCAAAATCCAGGAGGGGTTCTAATATCACACTAAATGTGAATTCTGCTGAACGTACTTACTTAAAACAGTCAGTATGTTCCTGCCGCTGTCTGTGGGGTTGATGTTGCCCTCTTCTGTTTGTTCTCTTATAACTTTGATCATCTTTTCCGTGACCTGCAGGACCTCTGCATAGCACCCGCTGCACTGCACTTCAGAAGGAACCACCTGCAGATATGAAGGAACATTTATCTTACACACCATTTGCATTCAAAACATCATAATTTTGTTCTTAGGTAGCATGAATATTTCTGTATTCCCAGCACTCCTCGTTACGCACAGCAGGCAGTCTGTATTCAGCGATAAGCCTTTGACTTTCATGTCACATGGTGCAGGATCTGTAATAAGTTGCTGACATGCTTTGGGTCGAGGTATTATTAATTCTGATTAATGCGAAATTCTTCATAAGCGTTAACAGTTGAAAGCCTTACTGTAGACTGGGCCAAAGCTGAGCTGATAAGAGCCACGTCCTGGAGTGAGGAGACTGGAAGAGAGGCCAGGACTTGGATCACGCTTGTACGTAGATGAATCTTGTCCTCCAATTCCTGAGCACTTATGGATGTTAGCTGTGGAAGTGGTTAATTTTGTTCAATGTTTAATCAAATAGGTAAAACTTAGTGGTTTAAAGGATATTAGTAAAATATGTTAAATGATTCTGTACTAGTATTTTGGGCTTGCACTGTGATCCTCAAATAGTGTCATTTAATAGGTCATGAAATGATTTTTGCTCTAAATATGCTAAATATGAAATTTACAAGTAAATAATCTATTGTTATTCATTCATTCATTCATTCATTTTCGGCTTAGTCCCTTTAGTAATCTGGGGAATGAACCGCCAACTTATCCAGCTCATGTTTCACGCAGCGGATGCCTTTCCAGCCGCAACCAATCTCTGGGAAACATCCATAGACACTCATTCACACTCATACACTACGGACAATTTAGCCTACTCAATTCACCTGTACCACATGTCTTTGGACTGTGGGGGAAACCGAAGCACCCAGAGGAAACCCACGCGAACGCAGGGAGAACATGCAAACTCCACACAGAAACGCCAGCCAAGGCTCGAACCAGCGACCTTCTTGCTGTGAGGCGACAGCACTACCTACTGCGCTACTGCGTCGCCATCTATTGTTTTACTAAAGGATATTTTTGTGGGAGTCTTCCATAAACTATAGTGAAAGTTGTTGTTTGTTTGATTGTATTGTTTTTAATTGAAAATATGGAATCTAAGTGCAAAACCAAAAATCTGTATCAAAATACTGTCAAAATTGCCTTCCAAAGTTGTCCAAACTAAATTCTTACCAATGCTAATTACTAATCCAAAATAGAGTTATATATTTATGGTGGAAAATGTACAAAATATCTTCATGATCTTTATTTAATATTCTAATGACTGTTGACCAATTTTGACCCATATAACGTATGATTGCCAATATCTAAAATTGTACCTTTGCAACATAAGATGTTTTTTTATTTTCTCCAGGGTCAGATTTATGTTAATTAATCACATTCCAAAATAAAGGTACAAAAGCTATCACTGTAGCAGTATCTTTTCCAGAGGTACCCAGCAGCCACATGACATCATATGACGGTAATATTAGGTTAGATTTAGGTCGTGATGTTAGGTGACCAAAATTCAATATCTAGTCAGTGTCTAAGGACAACGTTACATTGATATTTGGTTGATGTTAGGTTGTGTTGGAAAGTGACCAAATTCCAACGTCGAGCCAACATCTTAAACACTAACATTTATTCATCAGGTACTGCAACCAAAATCCAAAGTCTGAGCATCATAACATCAAGCTGGAACGTCATTAGAAGTTGATTTTTGGTTGATTTTAGGTTGAACACTGACATCAGCCGTACGTTCATTTCCAAACAAAATGTTAGGGCATCGTGATTAATCGAAAAGTAATCAAAGTCGACATTCAGAATCTATAATCGATCAAATTTTTCCAGGACGATTTTTTCAATTACTTTCCCTACGTGTCACGTGAGCCCACTCTGTTAAAGGCTGTGGCTGATTTATTCTTCTGAAGCTCTGATCTCTGGTCAAGGAGGATGATGGAACCATTCTTGAGCCTTACTTTGCTTTACATTGACAATGATTGGAAGCTGTGCCAGAGATGCGTTAAGACGGCATATTTTGCATTACATTAAAACTATTATTTACATAAAAATATTTGTTTACACAAGAAATGCACTGCTTAAAATATTATTTACAGAATGCACAACATTTATTTTATTTAGAAGAGATCCTGCTTATTTTCTACCTTTAATACGAAAAAAAAACACTGAAAATAATTCATTTTGTTTCCAAAAGTGCAAGTTATTTATTTTCAATTTAAATGTTTTCGAAGAAAAAACTGACTGTTGTTTTTAGGCAATGTGTGCTTTAATTTTAGTTGTTCAACTGTGATGTTCAATAAATAATCATAGATAGTAGATAGTGTGCGTTTCCTTCAATTATTTTAGAATCAAGTAATGCACTCTTCATTCAGAAATCTTTGACTTGTAATATGTGAGCATATTTACTGTCCAAAATTTGTCAGTGACCTGTGAGGACACAAAAATTAAATAAATAAAATAATCGTTCATTAATTGTAATCGAGTTAAGATGTTCAATTAATCGAGATTTGGATTTTAGGCAAAATCACCTAGCGCTACAAAAGGCATGACATTGGGGCACAACGTTAATTTGACATCATGATGACGTCCTGTGCCTACTGGGCACACTTTTGTTCCTAACAAGTACATTGCAATATAGTTTTGTACTTTTTAGGTACCAATATGTACATTTTCAATACTTTCATGTGCTTTAAGTTTACAAGAGTGGTCATGTTAGGTACAAAAGTGTACTCTTTGAAAAGAAACTGCCACGGTGACAGTTTTTATTTTGTATTTGAGTTAAAAGGATTTGAAACTATTTTTTTTAATTTAGAAAATTCTACTTACTATAGTTATGAGTTCAAAATTTCAGTTTATTTTAATTTTACCTTCTTAAATGCAAATTGGAATTACAATTTATACAATGCACCATCTGCAATCACTCATAATCTGTTTTTTTCACAAGCAAAAGTGTCAATTCAAAGATTGATTACACATTAAAATTGTTAGTCAGGGCTATCTGGGTTACCTGGTTGAGTTGACTGGTCAGGGCAAAAGAATATTGCATAATGTCCTGAGGGTTGCCTTGTTGGATCAAGGCCCAAAACTCTGATTGACTCTTCGTCCTCAACCACGTCACTGTGCACTGGTCACAAGGCAGCACTGTCAGTTTCCTGCAGGGAGATGTTATTTTGGAACGGTCATGTTCAGTTGAATTTTGTCTGACTATGTTTATATATGCATAGTAGATGACTAACTTTTTCACTGCGACAATCGTAGCCCCCATACTATCCTCTATATGAACCAGCACATGAATAACAGATGCATTTTCCACTGTGTTCTTAAAACCCAGTGGCACCAGGGAGCTCAATGTGCTCTGAGTGCCTCTGTAAAGGGTAATCAAAGGACATAATGGTCCGAAATCTTCACACTGTGCCACCTGCAGTGAAAATATGAGCTGAGCTGAGTCACCGTCATCATCCATCCACCCTGCCATTGAGGAAAAAAAAATAGCAAGGAATGCGTCAGTCTACAGAGCCATTACTTGGGTGTGAAATAAGAGGAGAAGAGAAATGACAGTACCAGAGCAACTGTAAGAAACCTTGGTTTCCAGGAAATAAAGCGAGTCGCCGGGTGACAGAGTGCAAAAACCCCCGTAGGGAGGATGGTTGGAGACTAAGGTGATGCTTGCCGACCCCCAAAGCCCAGAGGCAGGTTCAGACACATTGAGAGTAAAGGTGTATTCTTGGCCCTCCATTAGCACCCCTGGTTTAATGACTATTTCTCTCCAGAGGCTTCCTGTCAAGGTAGTGACCGCATTCAGTGTAAGAGCTTCACCTCTCTGATTCTCTGCAGTCCATCTGTACTGTAGGTAAAGTGTTTTAAAACATTATTAAGGTTTGGAAATGATGAAGGCGAATGATGTTGTTTTAAATTACTGTGTGAACTGAATACCTGTACGGTGTCTTGACATGAAGAACAATAGCCAGCCAAGGAAACATGGTGGTTGTGATTCATGTGAAACAATTGATTATTACAGGAAACACACTTCACAGTCACGGTTAGCAATGTGGTATTGTACACTCTAACCTGAAAGAATGAAAAAAAGAGTTTTAAACAGTTTGATGAACAGTTAATGCTACAGAATTTGTTATGCAATTGCCATTTTTTATTTCATAGTGTTTACTCGTTTGATAAATGTACTGTAAGTTTACGTCATGCACATTTTTCTCAGAATTGCTTGTTATAAAATCCGAGACACAGTTCAAAAATAAAATATTTGCAATCAGGGATGGGCAAAATACATTTACATGTATTTTAAAATAAAATACCTCAATTTTACATGTATAAAAATAAACTACAAAATACAGCTGCCACAACAAGTATCAAAATAAAATACTGTATTTTGAAAATACTACAAAATACTTTCACAAGGGAATTTCTTTGCAAACCTTCAATCAGTAGGCATATTTGATCAATCCCTTCACCATTAAACTGACTTTGTCATTCATTTTAACCCCTTTAACAATTTCTAAAGTTCCTCTGCATTTCCACCTGCAGCCCTGAGACTGAGAATGGGAATGATTATGTACTGAAGCTCCACATCCTGTTCCTAAGGGCTGATATTTTATTCCATCTCATTTCTTAAGCAAAGATGCTAATGCCAAATTGTACATTATATTGCTATTATATATTATTGGTCTTAGCATTGTGCAGTACACTATTTTCAATGATTGTTGACTTGCTCCCAAATCTACCCATGCCATTTGTCTGATATTTTTTTATGTGTGTTGGATAATTTCCATCCATACTCCAAGCATTGACCACTTTCTAAATTAATTTTTCTGTTCTGATTTCAATTCTAGGTAAATAACTGAGAAAGCATCAATCTGAGGCCGCATTTTTATGATGTCATCATGTAGACTTCTTACAAAGTATTTTACAGTATTTTAAAAATACAAAAATACAAGACACTAAAGTATTTTGATACAAAATATTAAGCCATTTTCATAAATTCTATCAATTACTAAATACTATTTTGTATTTCAAATACGTATTTCAAATACGTATTTGCCCATCCCTGCTTGCAATACCAACTTTTTTTCTCACAACAGCATGACAAAAACTTTCTAAGAAAAGTCAGTTTGTGTCTTAAGACTTTATAACATGTAATTTCAAAACATAAACTCAAAATTATGAGGGGAAAAATTATGTTTTTTTTCTTGATTAAACAATGTTCTAACATGGGCTAAATGTATCTGTTACACTGTATTCTATGGTTTTAAATAGCGGAGTTTGCAAGAGATAAGAATGTTTCAACAATTTTTGTTCAATCATTGGTTTCTACAACATAACTCTTGACCCATTATATGGACAAAAACACACAATATATTATTAAGAAAGAAAGAAAGGTTCACTTACTGTAGGTTTTGCACAACATGAAAGTAAGTAAATGATGAAAGAATTTTAGGGTAAGTTTGCAAGACAAAAGCTTTGTTTTTTACAAATGTGAAGATGTGAAAATGTATATTTTTTGTTCAACAGACATTTGTGAGTACTTAACAAACAAAACAGCAAAGGCTGTTACAGAAATATTACAGCTATCTGTGAATAGAATAAACGTACAAAGTGACATTGCCAGCTACTGGCCTGGGATGAATAATACAGCATTTTTAGTCTATTTCATGTATCCCAGACGTGAATGGAGATTGTTGAGCCAACACTGTCTTCTGTTCATGAAATGCTTAAAAAATGCTAACTTTTTAAAAGCACTGTAAGTGTATCTTTGTTGTGTAAATGTTAGGAAAAATGTACCGAGTGAAATACTAAAACCAGTGTGAAGTTTAAATAAGTTAACACTCACCGACTGAGATATAGAGGCAGGTTGTCGTCCACTTTTGAAAAGGGTTAGAGTAAAGCGATACACTCTGTCTGGCAGCAGAACACTTCTGGGAAGAATCAGCATACTGCTATTTACTGAAATATGGCGATGAAGGGTGGAAAAGGCTAAAGAAAGTGCTGTTGTGTTCTGGAAGCACAGAATACATTTTACAGAATACATCAACTGAGTGTTCACAGAAGCAAATAAAGAATTTACTGCATTTTTAATGCACTCTACCTCTATTGTGTAACTCCACTGGAACTTAAACAAGTCAATATCGTTCCTCTCTGAATCTGGATCAAAAGACTCGGATGCATTGAGTATCAGATCACACTGACTTGACCAAAGCCTCAGAGAACCACCTTTAATCACTGGTATCAGCTGACTGTGGACCACGTTCAGCTTTATGGTCTTGGTCTGCTGTAGAGGAGTTCCCTCAAGCCTGGCAGTAAATGTCAGACAATAGTTTCCCACTTTCAGAGCGTGCTTCGGCAGAGAGAGAATAGGTTTCGTAACATCCACTGAATGATTTAAATGCACCTTGTTCATTCCTGAGCAATCTGGACCTCTGAAGATCTCCCAGATATAAGATGCTTTATATGTAACACAACCGCTGAAGTCCACTCTTGCTTCAAAGAAACTTGGTCTGGATTTTAATACTTTATATTCTTCTTTTACAGCATAGATATGTGGCTGGGTACACACCAGATTTTGTACTTCTATCGCCATTTGAACAGAGACCTCGCTTATGTTATTGAAAGCTGTTACTTTCACCACAAACTCACCAGCAACGTTGTATTTGTGGACTTGTTTATTGTATTCTGTAACCAGAAATCCTTCGCTGGCATCACCGAAATCCCAAATGAATTTAAGGTCGCTGCCTCCATCTGTGATGGCAACAAAAGTGACCGGATAGTCAATAAAAGCTCCATCATGGGAGGTCAAAAGAGTCACTTTCTTCACATGTTTCTGAATTGTTGCTGTACTGGTCAGGGACTGTGAGCAGAATCCATTATCAGCTTCCACTGTAACAGACAGGGATCCATTAGCAAAAGGTGTGAAGTGAACATGCTGCCCAATTTCCCGAGAGGACTGGACTCCATTTAATAGGAAGGTCCAGTGGTAATTGGCTTGTGAGACAGCCGATGCTTGGAAGCTGATGTTTTTGGATGCTTCTAAGACAGCAGCGCAGCATCCAATCAAGCGCAGATCTCGAATTCTTTCCACGACTCTCACAGTCGCTGTTGCAGTTTGGCAACTGACATTATTTTTCGCTGTTGCTCTTACCAGATGGTTTCCAACTGCAAGAGAGGAGGTGGTAAAATCCCGCCAAATGTCCACAGAATAACTTGCATTAACAAACTCCAAAGAAACTGAAACTTCACTTCCCTCGGACACAGATGTTACGAAAGTAACCGGATCATCCTCACACACCACACTGCTGCTAGATGTAAGGGAAAGTCCCTGGATGGCATCCTGAACTGTGATAGTATGTGAAACAGTTTGCCAGCTAATGTCATTTGAAGCATTGAGTGACAGATAGTGATCTGCAGCATCCACAAAAGAATAGCTAACAGTCTGATTGTCGGCAAGGACCACAACTGTACTATTCTGCAATCTTAATACCCATTCCCAATGCAGGACATTTCCTGGTCCCGCAGAGCCATAGAGCAACAGGAGGTGGTTTGATGTTACAAAAAATGGTCTGGATTGGCCATTTATCTGAAAGTCCACTTTAGAGATGTCTTCCTGAATGGTTAGCAGCTTTGTAGCCTCTTCAGACCCAAACACATTTGAGGCTGATACTCTGATCTTGACCACTCCGGAGACTTTAAAAGCATGTAGAATAAAAGGCACATCTGATATAACAGGACAATGCTCACAGTCCAAGAACCATGAGTACTTAAGGTCTGTTCCAGATGCTAATCTTGCAGATATTTTCACTGGTTTTCCTTTCGTTACAGCCTTAACTGGCGATACAATACTCAGGCCAGATACAAGCTCTACTGATCTGAGTGAAAGTTCACTACCTACTGATCCGAGTGCATTGGATACAACCAGCTTGACATGTATATCACCAGAATTGTTTGTGAAAAGTGGAAATTGTTTGGTATTGCTTGCCATACTATTGTTTGCAGTCCACTTATATGTCAAGTTAGAACCGCATGTCACTGATGCTTCCAACAGTATTGTTTGATTTGTCAGGAAATATTTTTTAGACCGCAGCCCCTGGCCTTGAATCCAAACTCCATATATTCTTTCTACAACCTCAATGTGTGTTATAGCTTCTACTCGACTGACAAGATTTTGTGCTGCAACTTGAATCTCAAATATCCCTGCGTTAGGAAACACATGCATGAATGTGGACGTCCCAAGCTTTGGAGGCGTCGAAGGATTCACAGCCCAGTAAAATGAAATATTTTCTTTTATGTCAGTCTGAGCTGTTATCAGTATCTCTTTTCCTGCCTCCACGAATGGCTGACTGGTATTAACCATTACGTATGACAGAGGTGCCTGCACCTCAATCTCGACGGTCACTGAATCTGAACTTACTGCATTAGATGCAGTGACTGTCACATGAAACTGTCCAGGAAAACCAAAAATGTGTAATTGATTTTGCCCCTCTGTTTTAGAGCCATCACCAAAGTCCCACTGAAATGATGCCATTTTACCAAGAGGCTCAGCCCAGAAATGGTAGGACTGATTCACAGTCATTGCATCATGGTTCCCTTCATATTTTATGCACAGATTAGATACAGCCCTTTGAACTAAAATGATTGTTTTTGCTGTTCCGTTGCTCACCTTGTTATGTACCAGCACTGAAATTTCACACAAACCCTCCTCTTGAAACATAAAGCAATGGTGTGACAGACCTTTAACTGGGCTTGTGTCACTAGAAAAGTTATTATGCCACCAAAACTGATATTCTGTTACTGTGGGAAGCACAGAAACATCAAAGCATATTACCTCGCTCACTGCTACTGCGCTATTGGCTGAACTCAGTGAAACATCTGTTATTTGGGCCTCAACACATATGTTGCTTTCATAATGGACTGAAGCCACCAAGCTGTGTGCATTTACACCAACTGTGTACGTTCCTGCTGTTTTAAAAGTGTGAGTAATAGATGTAGCTCCTTTAACAACAGACAACGATGTGCCATCTCCAAAATCCCAATCAAAAATCAAAATTGGAATAAAGCCTTTGACCAGCACCTCAAAATCAATCTCTGTTTGACTCAAAACGCAGTCTGTGGGTGTTATTTGAGTAATTAATAAGCAATAAACTTCAATATTGACTAACTGGTGTTCCTGACTTACTGAATTATAAGCAGAAACCTGAACTGTGTAATTTCCGGGAGACTGGTACATGTGAGAGGCTGAACTTCCAGTGTGATTTATTACAGTAGAACCATCTCCAAACGCAAAGGTCCATTTTACATGTGTACCTGAAGAGACTCTGCCACTGATTTTAAAGGTTGAGTTGAGTTCAGTGGAGATGGTGTAGTTTAACTGGAGACCTGAAACAGGCTCAATAACCTCCACTGCTGTATATTTAGTCAGGGTGGATAGGGTGTTGTTGGCCATGATGGTGACATTGTATGTGCCGGCCTTTTTAAAAACATGATTGACTTTGCTGTCAACTTCCTTCCGTTTTTCAGAGTCATCACCAAAATTCCATGAATAAAGTGCTCCAAATGAAGACGGCCAGAGAGAGACCTCAAAGAGGACAGTGTAGTTGACTTGACAGACTGTAGGTGATGAAGACACCAGCAGGTTTGAGATTGGAGTTCTTACTTTAACTGTTACAGCCTTTTCAATTTGATCATATTTGTTGTACGCCTTTATTTTCAGTGTATAGTCACCTAAAAAGAAAAAAAAGTTATGTTTAACATTTATAATTAACATTTATTTTTGGTTATATTCAAATATCAATTTTAGGATACAATTATATATCTATAAATAGATAATTTATATATATATATATATATAAGCAATATCACACAAGCGATATGGCTGTATTTCAGCTGTGGGAGGCGTGCATTGGCTCGAGGCCGCAGGCTGAGTGCTTTAGTGTTCCACCAGTGATGATATACAGCCATATCACACTGCTATGAGTGTGATAGTGCATTTATACAACAGTTCGATGGCATAACCATGTATTTAAAAAAGAATATCAAACACAGAGAGTCTAAAAACCCTTTTGTATGAGGAACTACTTTTTTCCGACATTCCTTCACATCTGCAGCTGATGTCTATGATGATGATACTAGTATTTTAATGATTCTCTAGCATAATATTTAAAGTGTTGACAAAACAGGTGATTTTGCTCACATTTTAAGATTATAAGGCTGAACGACATTAAATGCCATCAGTCTAAAGACATTTCCCAGTATTTCTCTGTTGCAATCGGAATATTACAATAATTAACCCCCAAAAAAGCCAAAGCAGTGCCAACACTACCAGATTACTGTTGTGTTTGTGATAAGGAAAAATGCAAAACACATGCAGGCATTTCTTCTTTCTTTCTTTTACTGAGCTAGTAGTAACAAACAGATGGCCAACACAAAATACATACATTCCTGATATGTGAGTTATAAGGGCTTATTATGCAGTCTCTGTCGCCATCTTGTGGATGGACAACGTCAACCACCTTTGCTCTGCTCAGTATGACAGGCTGATGGATGCCAACGCGCTGTATCTCAGAAATAATAAATATTTTAAATAGTATTTAAATAATATTTTAAATTCTACAAAAATTCTACAAAAGTTTTGCTACTGTATGTCGGCGGAGTAATACAGAAAGGTGAAGAGGCTCTATGAGTTCTGATATTGCAGAATATCGCACGGCTTTAAGCCAATCAGATTCAAGAACTAGACAGAACTGTTGTATAAATATAAACATTTAATTATAAAATAATGCATTATATTTATAGCTAGTTGGAGGAAAAAAAGTCACTTTAATTTAGTTTGTATAATAATTATTGTAATAAAAAAAAAATCTATCATTCAATTTCCTTCAGCATAGTTTCTATTTCAGAGGTCGCCACAGCGGAATGAATTGCCAGCATGTGCCAGCTTGTTTTATTCCAGCTGCAACCCAGTACTGGGAAACTCCCATACACACTCATTCTCTCTCACACACACACATACGGACAATTTAGTTTATTTTTAGTTCATTCAGTTCACCTATAGCACAGGTCTTTGGACTGTGGGGGGAAATTGCCGGGACTTGAAACAGTGACAGTGCTAACCACTATATATATATATATATATATATATATATATATATATATATATATATATATATATATATATATATATATACATATATATATATATATATATACATTCATTTTCTTTTCATCTTAGTCCCTTTATTAATCTGGGGTCGCTAAAGCATAATGAACTGCCAACTTATCCAGCATTTGTTTTACACAGTGGATGCCCTTTCAGCTGCAACCCATTATTGGGAAACACCCATACACTCCCATTCACACATACACACACACACTACTGACAATTTAGCTTACCCAATTCACCTATAGGTAGAGAGAGAGAGGGGGGGGGGGGGGGGAGAGAGAGAGAGAGAGAGAGAGAGAGAGAGAGAGAGAGGAGAGAGAGAGAGAGAGAGAGAGAATGGATCTACATTTAAAAAATTTTAACTATTGTTAAAGCAATATTAATGCAATAATTACTCACTGTTAACCATTCAATTATTTAAGGATAAAGCTTAAAGACAATGAGGACAAGAATACAGAGTACACAAGTTTCCTATTAGGTAATAATACTATTCCAATAAAATATAAATAATAATATAATATGAAACAAATATAAACATATATAGGGGAAAAAGCATGGCACAAAACATATTTCCCTTGGAGGTCAGTGTATTGTTGTGCATGTCCCTAAATAAATCCTATTTATTTGCATTTTCATTTATTTAGAGTACCTGGAAAAGAAAATGTATGCTGCATAGAGTCTTGCAGATATATGTGTTTGGCCCTCTGCTGAGGCTCTTCAATCTCTGAAGAAGGTGAAACAGCATGACTGACAGATGCTGTATTATCACCAAAATCCCATCTGGAGAGATAAATCATTTCATAATACAGCATCAGAGAGCATTATACTTTCACAAAAGGTCAAACTTAATTTCATCATTTTAGCTCAATTATAATTCAGCGACATTAACCTGATTGTAACGCCTATAGAGATGTCAGCTTTGACTTGAATTGTGTAGCGAGTTGAGGTGTTTACAGCAATGGCCTCTGGCATGGAAATGACTATTAGGTCGTCTAATGGGGTCATTACATCGGCTGTGAGCTTCACCTCCATTAACTGAGAGCTCACTGGGTTATGCGCCATTACCTAAAGCAGAGAAAGTTTGAAAAAATAGACAAATCAAACCATTCATAATAACATCAAAAGCCAAAGCAGTGATTCTAAATCGGTGGGTCATGACTCCAAAATGGGACTAAACACAAGTTTGTTCTTGTCCTTTTTTAAAAAAAAGGTTAACATTAGACGGAAAAAATAACATACAACTAAATAAAAAGGCTAATAGGCAAACAGGCTAATCATTTTTTAAAAAGAGAAAAAAAAAACACGTGTGTGTGTGTGTGTGTGTGTGTGTGTGTGTGTGTGTGTAAATATACATTTATTTAAACAATTAACACAAAATTACAGTATTACCTCAATCCTTTAAAATAAGATTGGCTCAATTTCATTTTTTATTTATTTATTTATTTTTTGGTTAAATCACTATAAAGTTTACAATAATTTACCTTTAGTGTGTATTCTGCGGGGTTCTTAAAAACCACACTATAAGACTCTCCTGTGTGTGCATACTGAACCAGGTCATCAATAACCCAAGTGTACGTCACTGATGACCCAGTGGCTACTGAAGCTGTAAACACCTATAGGAAAAAGAGCAAGCACAGTAAAATATATACAGTATATATATATATATATATATATATATATATATATACAGTATATATATATATATATATATATATATATATATATATATATATATATATATATATATATATATATATATATATATACTCCTCCCCACACTGCATAAATTACTTTAAATGAATTCAATTACTCTATATTAGTTAGTACCACAAAACTCTTTCAAAATGCAAAATAATTATATAAACACTCACCGGCCACTTTATTAGGTACACCTGTCCATCTCTTGTTAACGCAAATTTCTAGTCAGCCAATGCAAACTCAATGCATTTAGGCATATAGACATGGTCAAGACGATCTGCTGCAGTTCTAACCGAGCATCAGAATGGGGAAGAAAGGTGATTTAAATGACTTTGACTGTGGCATGGTTGTTTGTGCCAAACAGGCTGGTCGGAGTATTTCAGAAACTGCTGATCTACTGGGATTTTTACGCACAACCATATCTAGGGTTTACAGAGAATGGTCCGAAAACAAGAAAATATCCAGTGAGCGGCAGTTCTGTGGATACAAATGCCTTGTTGATGCCAGAGGTCAGAGGAGAATGGCCAGACTGATTCCAGCTGATAGAAAGACAACAGTAACTCAAATAGAAACTTGTTACAACCGATGTGTGCAGAAGAGCATCTCTGAACGCACAACACATCGGACCTTGAGGTAGATGGGCTACAGCAGCAGAAAAAAAACGGGGTGCCACTTCTGTCAGCTAAGAACAGGAAACTGAGGCTACAATTTGCACAGGGTCACCAAAATTGGACAGTTGGTGATTGGAAAAACATTGCCTGGTCTGATGAGTCTGCTGCAACATTCAATATGCAGGGTCAGAATTTTGCGTCAACACCATGAAAGCATGGATCCATCCTGCCTTTTATCAATGGTTCAGGCTGGTTTTGGTGGTGTAATAGTGTGGGGGATATTTCTTACACCACTTTGTGCCCATTAGTACCAATTGAGCATCATGTCATCGCTACAGCCCACCTGAGTATTGTTGCTGACCATGTCCATCCCTTTATGACCACAGTGTACCCATCTTCTGATGGCTACTTCCAGCAGAATAACACGCCATGTCATAAAATGCGAATCATCTCAGACTGGTTTCATGAGCATGACAATGAGTTCACTGTACTCAAATGGCCTCCACAGTCACCACATCCTCAATCCAATAGAGCACCTATGGGATGTGGTGAAATAGGAGATTCGCATCATGGATGTGCAGCTGACAAATCTGCAGCAACAGCGTGATGCTATCATGTCAATATGGACCAAAATCTCTGCGGAATTTTCCAGTACCTTGTTGAATCTATCCCACGAAGGAGTAAGGAAGTTCTGAAGGCAAAAGAGGGTCCACCTTAGTACTAGAAAGGTGTACTTAACAAAGTGGCCGGTGAGTGTGTAAGATTTATATCTTCAATATTTATCTTAAATTAGTTATTTTGTTTAATTATTTAAGTTATTTTACTGTAAGGAACAAGAGTATGATTCAGAAATGATAAAAGCACAACAGCTAAAGACGTAGTTTACCCTAAAAAAAAAAGGAAAAGAAATTCTGCCAATATTTACTCAGCCTTGACTTGTTATAAACCAGTTAGAGATATTAGGAAGCCTCTAACCATGAACATCCATGATAGTAAAAGCAAATACTATGGAATTCAGTGGTTACATGCTTCCAACATTCTTTAAAATATTTTCTTTTGTGTACAACATTAAAAAAAAAACATAACACTGTTTATGGAGCAAGTCAACGGTGAGTTGGCAGAATTTTCATCTTTAGGTGAGCTATACCTTTAAAATGTCATTTTTAGGGTAACATTTTTTTACAATACCAAAAGGACCTGATACCTGTTGTTCGTCCACTAAAACTCTTCTGAAGCCCTCCGGCATGATTTTCAGTCCAGAGACAGGAATATGAGACACAACCCTCACACTCAGAGTCTGAGCGCTCAAGCTGTTTGAAGCCTTAATATTTAATACATATTCCTCTTGGACAGAAAGCTCCATGTACACATGTGAAAACAATCCACCTTCTTCAGTCTCGGGCATCTCGACCGGGCAGGAAGACACAAAAGGTACACCACTTTTTGACACTGGTTCCGACCAGGAGCTGGTTACATGCTCTCCTGAAATGATCCGGATGACAATGAGGGTTGAAACATTGACAGGAACATGCATTTGATTGTCCTTGTCAAGCTTTGGATGTAAAACTTGTAACCCCATCACAAGAGTTTCTGCTTTGATTGGACTGTTGGGTGTTTGTGAAACTCCATAGTGTGGCACTGGGTCCTCATAAATGACCCGGAAATCACAGATCACTTCGTCTAGCCATTGTCCTTTTCCTGGTTGGACAGAGAAACTACCCTCAAACCAGCCACCCCATTCTGGCCCAGGCAAGGAGAGGTAACTCTGGCGCCAGGCTGAGCTGGTACTGGCAACACAATGGAGAAATTCATCTGCTCTTCTAGTGTGTTGCAGAGCCAGGATATCATCAGGATAGACAGTGATGTGTTTGTCTTGTACTATAGCCTGCATGAATAGAAAAAAGGTGAATACACTGTCATAACAAGTGACATAATTTAATATACAAGCTGAGATGCATATTGTTTTTGAGTTGCCAGTAGAAAGGGATTTAGATTTTAACATTGTTAAAGTCCCCATGAACGGGAAGCTGCAACTGTTATTTTTTCGGATTGTGACGCAGTTGCTAGAGAAATGGAATATTAAATGAGAAAACAGTGGGCGTGGCTTGTTTTTTCTACTGCGAGCTGATTGGTTGTAGTAAAGTAGGTATTTTATTCAATAAGAGGTTTTAGAAGTGTTATTACAACCTAACAGACACTATCCTCACCATTTCTATTTGTTGTCAAACCTGACAGTTGGAGCGGTGTGGTTAAATATGTTAGCTACAACCAATTCCTAAAATATATGTAATCTGACAATTTAACTGAAAGAAAAAACAGGAAGTGCATTTTCAGATTTCAATTAAAGATTAGAACAGCAAACGATTTTTTTTCATCTTAATGACATGCACAGATGAATTGTTTACCACAAAACTGGCAATGTGAGCTACCAAATCAAGGTTAGTTTTGATTTCTTGGGCACTTTAAAGGGATAGTTCTGACAAAACTGAAAATGACATCATCATTTACTCGTCCTCATGTGTTTTTAAACCATTATGAGTTCTTTCATTGGTTGAACTCAAAAGAAGATATTTTGAAGAATGCTGGTTGCTGCAACCCATTAATTTCCATTGTAGAAAAATACTATGTAAGTCTATGGGTCCCAGCCACCAGCCTTTTTAAAAATATTGTTTTTTTGTGTTCAACCTATGAAAGAAATTCAATTAGGTCTTAAACAAGTGTGGAAATGATGACAGAATTTGTTTTGGGCGAACAGTCTTTTTAAACCATAGGTATACATAATATTGGATTTTGCCAATATCTAATAAGTCAATAATTTTACATTTTAGTTTGAATGTCCAAATTGTAGTAAATGTCCAAAATGTAGCCTCAGATAGCTAAACAATATGTCATTTTATTTAACATTTTTAAATTTATATACTTTTTAGCCTCATATGTTTGCATTGCAAAGCTAGTGCAAGATAAGCCTTTTGTGGTTTAAAAAAAAGATTCCTTGACTGGGAAGTTTAAACTATTGAGCACCATATAAGTCCATCATATAGAGAGAAAAAAACTTGAATGTTCTCCTCTCAAAAAAAAAAAAAAAAAACTTAAAGGGCACCTATAATGAAAATCATCTTTTGTAAGCTGTTTGGACAGAACTGTGTGCAAGTATAGTGTGTCCACAGTAATATTGAAGTGATAGAAACAATAAGTCTCTTTTTTTAATTTCCTGACATTAAAATAGGATCCAAATCCCTCTAATTTTGAGGAAGACCGCAACGTGGCGTAGGAGTGCGGTTTTCCCGCCCACCGAATTGATGTACAGCCACGTATTAACATGTCTCTGTAGTAACGCGTATAATCATATCTACAAGACAGGACATGCACAAAGCAACCGGGATTAAAAGATCTGTTGAGCTCACTGTGATCATCAATCATCAAATGTGATCAAGAATGAGTTTTACAAGTTTAAAACGTTTTTAAAACAGTGCCTGTTTGTAACAAATTACAGCGATTTACTTCAGCTTTCCTTATCACCACAGCCGCGTGTCAGAACAATTATAAAAGAAGATGATTCAATCCCAGTTTGAGGATTATTTTGTAACGTATTTCCATACAGCAGTGGATATTAACGTGTATCCTGTCACATTTGCGTGCAAAAACGGTGCAAAGTTAAGCGTATGCGCTGTGTGTCTGTGTCCGCTGTGTGTGTGTGAGCGCGAACTTTGTAACAACATTGTGTGTGACTCATCGTTTTCATCAACTCATTAACTTCACAACAAATACATCAAATAATCATAGGTAAAGTTCTTACTATTTGTCAAACGTTACATGAGATCTGCTTCCTTCATGTCATCACTGTGCTGTTTATCTGACGCAGGCGAGGCAGAGATTGAGGCACATTCTGACAGGCACATGGGAACAGTGGCCGGGGAGAACTAGCAGTAATGGCACAGGCAACAAAAACAGCTACAATATGTTCAGAGCTGAAAATTATAAACTTCTGAAAGGTATGATAAATAATCTGATGGGTATTTTAAGCTGAAACTTTACAGACACATTCTGGAGACATAAAAAACTTATATTAGATCTTGAAAAGGGGTAAAAATAGGTGCCCTTTAAAGCGATAGTTCACGCAAAAATTTAATATTTTCGCAAAAATTTAATACTTTCATATTATTACAGATCCTCTTACTATGAAAGTCAAAAGGTGCCAGCAACCAGCATACTTTAAAATATCTTATATGTTCAACAGAAGAAAGAAACTGATAAAGGTTTAAATCTACATGTGGGGGGATAATTTTCATTTTAGAGTGAATTATCCCTGTGACCAACAAATTATTATTCTGGAAGTGGAAAAGTCCTTTAAAAGTACCAAAATGATGTGTGAGAGAGTAAACAAGGGCCATTTTGTCACCTACTCTGACATGTGTGTGTTCACTGCTTGGTGGCAGCGTCAGTGACATGTCTGCCATCAAGTGGAAGAACGGTGGCGTCACAGGATAGCGGGGAGGCAAAGCGAAAGCATGTCCAGCGTTAAAAGAGTTGTAAGGGCTGCACGGACTGGTGACGGGCAGACAGATCTCCAGCAGATGGCACCAGTATTGCCCACTAGCACAGCCGCCAGTGGTGTTACACATGGCCATCAGGGAACAGCAGCTGAAAGGGTTGAGGAGAGAACTGCAACCTAAGAGAGAAGAGAAGATGTGTTAATGATAATTTGACAAACTGTTAAAGTGTGCGTGTTGCTAATTAGTGCTTCATTTGTTCACCAGGTGGAACAAGGTGATGACTCGGGCTGCAGTATGGTCTTAAGATCTGCATTCTGGCAAAGGTCATCTGATCACTGGGCTGCGTTACCATTTCCAAAGACAGCACTCGACCCTCGTGACTGAACCACAGACCTGGGAACAGCATAATCTGTGCACACACACACACCTGGTTAAAATAGGCATATATTAACATACAGTGATAGAATGAACATTTGTGTGTACACTGCAAAAAATCCTTTTATTACTTTGAGTTTTTGTCTTGTTTAATGTCCAAATGTATTTTAGAATAAAATCAATCAATTAAGAAGCATTTTCTAGACAAGTAAAAAAATATTGTCTTTTTTTCAGAAATAAGATGTCAAAATTCAATTCACTTATAGCACATGTCTTTGGACTGTAGGGGGAAACCGGAGCACCCGGAGGACACCCCCAAGGACACGGGGAGAACATGCAAACTCCACACAGAAATGCCAACTGACCCAGCCGGGTCTCGAACCAGCGACCTTCTTGCTATGAGGAGATCGTTCTACCCACTGCGCCACCGTGACACCCTAAGGCTAATTAATCATTGTAAAACAAGGTATAGCATTGGTGTGCTAGGTGGAATTAGGCAGTGGAGGAAAGGTTTGTGGAGCAGGGTTTATGTGAGTGCTGGAAATCCTTGAATACACTTGAATTTTTATCTAGGGTTTTCAAGGATTGAAAATTACTTAGATTTTGGATAAAGTGCTTGAAACTGCTTGATAACGTAATTGTGTTTTAGTGAAAAATATAATGGTGAAAAGATGCGGGCAGTTATTGCTGCAGCTGACCTCGTAGAAGTTTTTAGATGAAAAAGTTTTGGAAAAGGACGATGCAGAAGCTCAGTGGTTAGCTGGTTTGAGTCCAAGCTGGACCAGGAGACATTTCTGTGTGGAGTTTGCATGTTCTCCCTGTGTTGGCATGGGTTTCCATTAGGTACTCTGGTTTAACTGTGACAAAGAATGGTGTTTTTACAAGTGACTGTCTAGTGAACGATATTAGAGAGTAGTATTCCTATGAACTGCTGGGTCCTCTTTGCTTCAATGAATCTGCATTATTCTGGCAAATAATACCTTTCATGCATTAAATAACATAAATTTCACTTTGAGGTTTTTAAACAATATTGATTAATGTCCAGTTGTTTGAAACAATGCTGTTTAAAAAAAACATTATCAAAGTCCTTGTTTAGATTATCAATTTATTTAAATGTACATGTTTTATTGTGTATTATATGATGTATTGTCTATTATGAGATTGTTGTTAATCTGTTTTGTGGCTCCACACTGTTGAAAAGGCTCCATTAATTTAAGCTAAATTTACAAACATTTTACTCAATCCATACTTGTTGAATTTAATTAATAAAATTGTTTGTAATCTGCAATTACCTCAATTTTATTGTATAAGGTTATTATTTTTAGAGCTGATGAACAGGCTCCACATATTTTATGTTAAATCTAAATAAAAACATTGAGTAGTTTTCATTAACATTGTGTTGTTTTTTCTGTTCAATAAATTAATATTTTTGATAAAAATTGGCTAATCTTTAAGTACTGTTTGTGGTTACTCATTTTAAATAACTAATTTTAAATAAGCTTATTTAATCAATTGTTATTCAATCCATATATGTTGAATTTTATTAATAATATTGCTTGCAATGTTACCTCAATTTTATTGAGTAGATATGGGATATTATTTTTTACAGTGCACAATCCAAAGACAAGCAATATAGGTGAATTGGGTAAACAAAATTGGCTGTAGTAGTGGGTTGCGGATGAAAAGGCATACACTGCATAAAACATATGCTAGAATAGTTGGCGGTTCATTCTGCTGTGGCGACCCCTAGTAAATAAGGGACTAAGCTAAAGGAAAATGAATGAATTAATGAATAAATGAATGAATGAAGTTTGGAAGTTTTTCTGTATAACCTGATACAGGAACTGACAACAACATTGCAGATTGTATCATTTATGGTTAGGGGCTAAAATGTTAGTGGATGAACAAAACATATTTTTATTAAAAACATATATATTGTATTACCTCAACCAAATGTGGTCCTGGGTCTGGTGGAGAGGGTAGCAGTTGTATTTGCGACACTGTGTATATGCCAGACATTAGTGGTACACCAGTCACATAACTCTCCAGCGACGGCAAAGACACTTTAAAGGAAAAATGATTGACAATGCTGTCAGTAACTATGTCTGACAAAGGTTTTGTGATATGGCTTTTATTAACTGAATGTGAACCGTAAATAACTCTAATGTGCTTTAAAAGGTTAGTTCACAAAATTGAAAAGTCTGTCATCATTTACTCACTTGTTCAAAACCTTCTTGAGTTTCTTTCTTCTGTTGAACACAAAGGAAGATATACTGAAGAATTGACTTCAATAGTACTTTTTGTTTCTACTATGGATGCTTTTTTTTTTTGGAATATCTTTTTTTGTGTTCAACAAGAAGAAAAAAATCATAAAAGTTTAGAGCCACATGAGTATGGGTAAATGGTGAATAAATTAAACATTTTGGGTGAACTATCCCTTTAAAATATCACCTACTGGCTGTTTAAACCTTGATGATAATTTCCAAAAAAAGAATAATTTTCATGCCTTGAGCCTTGTAATGCTGCTCAATAGCATAATAACAAATAACTACACCACATTTACGTTTAAAAATAAATATATTAAGATGACAGTAAAAAAACTGTCATGTAACTGTCTTAAATCTGTATACAATGTAAAACCCCAAAACAAACCATTTAAGTTCAAAACTAATCCTAATGAGTACTGTGAACTTAATTCATTTGAGTAAATAAAGCAATCTGAGCACAGTAAAACCCAATGAATGAAGAGAACTCAAACCAACGGAGTACTGTAAAACCCAATAAGTTAAGGTAACTCAAATTGTTTGAGAAAAACAATAGCAACAAACCATTTCAGTTCAAAACTAATCCTAATGAGTACTGTATACTTAATCCATTTGAGTAAATGAAGCAATTTGAGCACAGTAAAACACAATAAATGAAGAGAACTCAAACCAACTGAGTACTGTAAAACCCAGTAAGCTAAGGTAACTCAAACCGTTTGAGGAAACTGATAACAACAAACCATTTGAGTTAAAAAACTAATCTATATGAGTACTGTGAACTTACTCCGTTTAAGTTGAAGTAATGAGGTATTTCATTAACTCATTAACTTTATTACCGAGTTCAAAACTCTTTTCAAATGAATAGAATTAACTTTCAGCAAATTTTGAGTTAACTACACTCATTTCATTTGATAAAGTTGACTGTTGAGTTTTACAGTGTATTAATGAGAAATGGCAAATGGAACGGGATAAATGTAGAAACAACAAATTGTATGAAGTGAATCCATTTGTAAATGAAAGAAATAATTACAAATTTTAAAGTAGACATGATCAAGTTGTACATACGAGATGCAGAATCAGACCATCAAGAGTTACACACTCATATTTATTGAAAGGGGAAGAATATCTGTGAGAATATTTTGACAATAAAGCATTTAAAAGGATGTGCATTTTTAAATGATATTAGAGAACGTTTTTATTCAGGACATATTTTAAGGGAAATGTTTGAAAAGGTGTCTTCTGGAACACTTTTAGAATAATTATCTTCAATCAAACTAAACGAATGTGTATGACTATTTTCAATGTTTTTTTGTATATGTACATTTGTTAAAAAACTGACATGATTTTTATATATTGTTTATTTAGTATAGGTTTTGCCATGAGTATAGCCAATGCTGCTATGGCATTAAAATATAAATAAAATGGGTAACACTTTAATTTGATGGTCCATTTGAGTATTAGTAGACTGTCTGTTTAATATCTGTTGATACTGCTGCTAAACAGACATTAAACTGACTATAAGAAACTTTGCAAGTACATGTCAACTTACACTAATCCTAACCCAACCTAACAGTCTACTTATAATCTAATGAGAATAAGTTGGCATGTTGATGCAATGTAACTGAAATTCAACAAACAGGCCATCAAAATAAAGTGACCAATTAAATAAATAAATAAATAAATAAATAAACAAATGAAAAAATAATGAAAGTAAAAGTATATTCATCTGTTATTACCTGACATTGTTTTTTCACAGATAACAAAATTCTTCTTATTACACTGTTCGCTCATCCACTGTCCAGAGGCCAGAGCCATTGAAGCACATTCTTTCTCGCTGTCTTCAGGATCTAAATCACCAAACAAACCCTCTGCCATTCCTTCCCTCATCCAGACCCCAACTGGATCTTCTCTGGAATTTAAAACAAATACAGGATCAGACATTACTGAAGTTTCTGTATTTGGTGTCTAAGACTTCAGTATCTAAATAATACACGTATTCTGCACTTTCTACAGTTCCCTTTAAATATTTCTGTTTAAAAAAAAACAACAAAAATCGTTTGATCTCTTACAGACGGAATGAATTTTGTATGAAGCTCTGAACAGTCACACTGTCCACCAAAGCAAGGTCTCCTCCTCTCTCGTCTCTCTGACAGATGCCTCTTGCTTCCAGCCATGTTGACGTAAATGAGGGCATCCAGAAACAGCGCAAACCATCACGGTCAATTTTTGCTCCCTTTGGGCAATCATTTTCTAGTGCAAAGCATGAAATATTACAAAAACATGAGATGCATCTTCACATAATGCAGGCAAGTCACGTAGAGTAATGCTCTGTGATTGAAAACAATTAGCAAGAATAATATCCATTACTGAGCAAGGCAGACAAAACATCTCACCGCTGAAGCAGCTTGTAAAAACACAGAGAATCCAAATGAGAGGCAGGTGCATAATATTTGCCATTCTATCCGATCCCCTGGTAGAGCATCATGAATGTGAGTAATAATGAATAATATACAGAAGAGACTGCATCATGGAGAACCTGTGTCCGTCCACTAACTTTTCCTTCTCGTCTTCAGCTCTGTTTCTCTCTCTGGCCTCTATCTTTTTGTCTTTCTCTCTAACTTGTCCATTTATTGCTCGGTGACCTTTTAGCATTGTGCGTTTCAACACACAGTTTCACCCCCCCTTCAACATTCGCATGACTTTCGGTTTGTCTCACAGCAACAGTCCTAGAAGAGAAAGAGTGGACAGAGTCCCTCATTAACATGCTGTAAAATCCCTGTTGATGAATAGGCAGTTAAAACCACTCATCCAGTTTAAATGCGTCACCACCTCCTTTATTACACTAAATTATTTATAAAACGAAGAAAAAAAAGCATTCTGTAGGCATTGGGGGTGCTGTTTTCAACTGGAATATAACATCTTTTTGTGCAGCTTTACTTAAGCTTCTGTCCAAACCCTTGGAAATATCTAGTCTGACCTTCGGGCAACTGTTTATTTTTCTCCTGTAGGACATCCTGTAAGTCATTCTCCACTCCAATTTAAATGTACAGAACACAGTACTGTGAAAATACTGCAGAAAGGAGGAAAGAGTGAGCTCTTCTCGGAAGACGCACCAGCCGTTGCTAAGCAACAGAGTAGATAGAGCAAGGGTTGACAGTCATTCTTTTCAAAGCGAAGCAGATAGATGTAACAAAGCTTCCCCGGATGAATACCGGGTCATAGCTTTCAGGAGTGAACAATGGAACAGCATCTAATAGTTTTCAGCGAAAAGGCCAATGAGAATCAGATTGGATTCTGGTGACCTTTTTTCCCCCCCAAACCTTACCGGATCTAGATTTTACATTGCAAACTAAATCTTGTTCATGTAGTTTCAAACCTTTATCACTTTCTCTCCTGCTGTATGTGGAAAACCAAAGAAGGTGTGTTAAAGAATGATAGTAGCCAAGCAACATTAGATTACATTGACCTTCATGATTTCATTGAGAGATGACAATTTTTTTTTTTAATAATACAATTAGATTCAGGAGGACAAGAGGTTGGATGAAATAACATCATTTTTATTCATTTAATTAACATTTTTTTTTGTTCTATTTTAGTCTAAAAAATTAAAAAATAACAATGTAAAAGTCAGTGTTGTGTTATTTATACTTTTTTAAAGCTTAAGATTGCAATATATTACATTTTTACCCAAAACACAAGTGTTTATTAGGATTAAGTTTCATTTATTAAAATAAATGTAAAATACAATGACATAAATGACAATAAAATAAAATTTCCAGTACTGGGTTGTGGCTGAAAGGGCATCCGCTGTGTGAAACATATGCCGGAATAGTTGGCGGTTCATTCTGCTGTGGCGACCCTTGGTAAATAAGGGATTAAGCCGAAGAGAAATGAATTAAATTAAATTAAATTAAAGGGTGTCACGGTGGCGCAGTGGGTAGCACGATCACTTCACAGCAAGAAGTTCAATGTTCGAGCCCAAGCAGGGTCAGTTGGCATTTCTGTGTGGAGTTTGCGTGTTCTCCCCATGTTTACGTGGGTTTCCTCCGGGTGCTCCGGTTTCCCCCACAGTCCAAAGACATGCGTTAGGTGAATTGAATAAAACTAAATTGGCCATGGTGTATGTGTGTCAATGCAAGAGTATATGGGTGTTTCCCAGTGTGGGGTTGCAGCTGAAAGGTAATTTACTGTGTAAAAAACATGCTGGATAAGTTGGCGGTTCATTCCGCTGTGGCAACCCCTGGATAAAGGGACTAAGCCAAAAACAAAATGTATAAGTTACTTGTCATCAGGGCTGACAAAGGAACACAAAATCACATACAAAGACATCAGATAATTAACATTAACTCTGTATATGTATGTCTTGAAACAGTTTAAAATACTGTGCATGTGTTTTATTTGGTAGTTTCTATTGTTCTGAGTAAGACTCTGCTATGCAGTACATCCACCAATAGTTCTAGGAGTTATGAAAACGTTCCTCTGGTGAGTAAGCCCTCTGTGAATATGATCCATCTGTGCTGTCTCCGCAAAATAAAATTAATTGACTTGTATTGCTATCAAAGAATAAATCTTGTTTGTCAGGCTCGTGTAATGGAATGCCATCAACTTAGCTTTAACCTTCCAGTATTCATAAATTTTGATTATTCGTACAAGAGTCATTTGCATAAAACATGGTACACTCTACATATAAGGACTTCCTGTACAAATTTACACAAATTTGTGTGCACCCTTTGTGACTTTTTACAGTCTATTGGCTTCCGCACTGCAGAAAAATAAATAGTATCTTGGGTATGGTCATTTTTTGCTGCTGACATTGTTTGAAGTGATCAAGAGTTTAAATTACAGTATTAAAGAAAAGCTCAATTTACAACTCGACTTAACAGTTGATCTCTGGGTCTGGCAGGAGCACTAATAGCTTAGCTTAGCATAAATCATTAAAGGGCATGAAGGGATGAAAATCATCTTTTGGACAAAACTGTGTGTAGGCATAGTGTGTCCACAGTCATATGGGGGTGATATAAAGACAATACGATATAAAGACAAAACGTCTCTTTTTTAATTTCCTGTTGTTAAAATAGGATCCAAATCCCTCCCATTTTGAAGCCCACCGCAATGTGATGTAGGAGTGCGGTTTCCCTGCCCACCAAATTGATTGACAGCCCGGTGTTAAAATGTCTCCGCAGTAACATGCACAATCAGATCCACAAGACAGGACGTGCGCAAAGCAACCAGGATTAAAAGATCTGTTCAGCTCTCTGTGATCATCAGTCATGAAATTTACAAGGTTAAAACTTTTTTAAAAAAGTGCATGTTTGGAACGAGTTACAGCGATTTTACCATCTTTATCACCACAGCCGCATTAGTACAATTATAAAAGATGATGCTTCAATTGCTGTTTGTGGATGTTAAATCAGGTTTGTTTTGTACAATAACATAACACATTTGCATGCTTTACAGACACATAATGGAGACACAAAAAAACTTATCTTAAATCTTGAAAAAGTGGTAAAATAGGTGCTCTTTAAATTGGATTAGAATATTAGCATCTTGCTAAAAAAAAATCAAAGAAGGGCTTTGATAATTTTCCTATTTAAAACTTGACTCTTCTGTAGTTAAATTGCATTCTAAGACTGAAAGAAAATTAAAAGTTTATCTAGGTTGATTTGAACTACTCTCATTCTGGTGTAATAATCAAAAAACTTTGCGGCCGTACCATGATTGAAACAGTCTCAATGATTTTATGCAGTACTGTTACCTAGGGCAGCATGGTGGCGCAGTGGGTAGCACAATCGCCTCATAGCAAGAAGGTCGCTGGTTCGGTTGTCATTTCTGTGTGGAGTTTGCATATTCTCCCCGTGTTCACGTGGGTTTCCTCTGGTTGCTCTGGATTCCCCCACAATTCCAAAAAAAAAAAAAAAAAAAAAAAATCCTATTGGATGGGATAAATTGTCCTAAGTGTATGTGTGTGAACGAGTGTGTATGGATGTTTCCCATTGACGGGTTGGAGCTGGAAGGGAATCTGCTGTATAAAACATATGCTGGATAAGTTGGTGGTTCATTCCGCTGTGGTGACCCCAGATTAATAAAGGGACTAAGCAAAAATTAATGAAATTGAAAAGAAAATGAATGAATAGATGTTATACCCTAGCTACCCTATACCCTAGCTGAGGGTTATTTTCAAGTGCTGTGTAATATCACCATGGCAAATGTTTGGCTTCCCTTCACTAAAATACTCTTGGCGCATTTGCATGCTTAGTGAAATACACAGAATGAGTTATTGTGTGTTTAAAGGTGGTGGGAGAGGTGCTTTGAAAAAAAAAATCCAACAGGTTCTGAGGTGATGAATCCCAATTAAAGAGCGCGTGAGCATGGTAATGAAAACAAAAAAGAATATTGTTGTGCAAATGAGAGATTAAAACATTCATACCTCTCTAATGCAAGTCAAAATGGTGTTTCCTTCTTGATGCAATACAAATTCTAAATCAGTGTCATTAGATGAAGTTTTAGTGATGTTAAATGTGTTTATTTGTAAATTGGATTTCAGAATTATTCATGAACATGCCGTTTATACTAAATCTTGCTCCTGCTGAAATATTTGTGGCAGGCTGTTGTTCAGGGCTGAATAACAATTATCTGCCAGATAGATTATTACGCTGAGCACTGCTCAGAATGTCTGATTACTTTCTGAATCAATTCCCCATCCTTTTTCATTAGCATTGAATCTCATCATCACCTCTTTATTCTTCAATGTACAGAAAAGGCTAGCCAAACAATAAATGTTCCTTGAACATTTTGTT